>NC_135503.1:130234366-130430988 GCF_052857255.1 Amblyomma americanum
TTGGTGTAGATATGCTTCACTACAAGCGAAATGCAGCTCTGCTAAATTAATTGCAATTTATAGTTGCGGATAGGATTCAACTTTTAAACAATCATTGTAAAATGATTGAAATTTTTTTACGTATATGTAAAATCACTGTAAAAAGATTTTAAACAGACATTCTGAACAGTATGACGTTTTTTAATTCGGAAATTGCATGCCTGCCACTTTTTTTCTCACAGCATAAAATGAATCATAGTCGGTATAATGGGATATATTTCAATGGTGTTGTATATTTATACCGGTGAGGAATAGACGCAAAAAAGCATCGCTATATTTTATCTCTACGACCTGCAAAAATTGAACCAAGCAAAATAGGTGAGTAGGAAAACCGTATTTAGAAACAACTGACAAAGGTCTCTCTCGTGCGAAATTTTCAGCCACTTGGAACAAATATTTACAATTTTTTTTTTTCTGGAGCGTGTCCTCTTAAGGGAACAATAAATCAAATATATGCCAACGTTGCGTCTTGTACGAATTCGTTGCATGCTGAGTAAGAGTTCATACATGCGACAGTTGTATCGGGTATAAACTAGAATATGGCAAACATCAACTGATATGAGACACCCGAAAGCACACATCAGCTCATATGTGTTTGGTATAAAACACATATCGGCTCAAGAGTGGCTCGTATAAACTCGTGCGTGTTTCGTTCGGGCTGGAGTATGCTTCATTCATGCTTGCACAGAGCTGACTTTCTGTAAAAAAATAAAGAAAGGCTTCAAAGCTCCTGTGACTTGTAAAACACACAACGTTCTTGATACCACGTGCCCATCCACTTGAAGGCTACAGCGCGGCAAACAAACTATCGCAGGGACGGTTGCGCTGTGATCACTGCATACGAACAGCAAAAACTGCCTACATAAAGTTGGAGCTTATTTTAATTACAAATTAGAGTTTCGCTTCAGTACACAGCGGTAGTGCAGCTTGGTTGGGTTTATTAGGTTTTAACGTCCCAAAATGACTCAGGCTATGAGAGACGCCGTAGTGGAGGGCTCCGGAAATTTCGACCACCTGGGATTCTTTAACGGGAGCTCCATCGCCGCGACCGGTGTCGGGTGATACCGTGCTTCATAGCATGGATTACGAAAGATCTTAAATCGCTCTGAGAGCAAGACATATATATGCCTCAGTTCCGTGTTTTGGCAACGTTCCTGCTCGATGGCCTGAACTAATGGAGCGCGCTGTCGCGGGAACAGAAGCGCTCCACAAAACTTGCGCCCTCACATTCCCGCTGGCCCTGAAACGCGGTTGCCTGGCAATAAGGTCCACTTTAGCTCAGAATCCCTGTCTCCGGTCGGCGAAGTGACGCTGTACAGACCGCGACTCTTCTGTAAGCCGCCTACCGTGTAACTCCGTTCTTTCTCTCGGAAATAAAGCGGAGCCAGAAGTTAGGTGAAATCCGTTTTTCCCTCACAATGAACCGATGCGCGAGCTTGTGTCAAAGTGCACCCCGCACCTACGGATGAGCAACCCACAGCATCACAAGGCGACCGGCACTACGAGATACACTGTCACGTGCAGGTGACAGTGACGCCGACAGCAGGCTGACCTGACACTGAAACGAACACCTATCTGGCTGACTTGGGCCCACATAAACGGACCGTTTCCCATAGCAACAGGCGTGCTGAGCTGTCGTCGAGGGACTGAATCACGGTTGCTCTCGACTGCGCTCACTTTCAAGCTGAGGAAGAACTTTATTGATAAAGCACGTAAAACACCCACGACACTCTGGAGCAACTTAGACCTAGCTCCTCGTGGCTGCGATCATTTGAAATAAACCCGGTCGAATCTTCGCTCACAGTGATAAAGCCGCGCCCCTTCGGCTTTTAGCCTAAACAAACATTACAAACCTTCGCAACAACCTTCCACCCGAATTTTTAACATATCGAGCGGTAACCCCGTTACAACACGGAACCGGGTTTCGCTTACTTTCGACACGACTCGTACGTACGTGCAGGGCTTCGCCACTCGGCGTAAGTAAAACCGTGCAGCCTGATGGAAGCTAGGAGACGCACCAGCCCAGTTACGTGAGGAACGTCGACGAGCGGGCGCGTATGTGTGAGCTATGCCTTGCTCACCTATTCAGCAGCAGGCGATCCGTGGCCGGAGCTTCCTTCGCGAGGAAGTGAAGCACCACAAGTTCTGCCGGCAGACAGACGCGCAAGTTCTCGCCACTACGCCAGCGGTACTTGTAAATATCACGCATCGCTGGCTGCCAACTGAGCTAGTGGGGTTTTCGGGCTTGTCTCTTTCGCGCATTCAACAGCTCTGAAGAGCAAACCCCATCGCGGTCGCCACCGGTGAGCTGGGAGTTATTTACTGAGCGCGAAAGTACAGCTAGGTGCAACCTGAAAGGGAACACACTAGACAGCTCCAGCATAGCGCGATCTTAAGTCACTGGAACTAGAAAGGAACTGCATTCGTTTTCTCTCGCCGCCGCGCCGGCGGGCCAGTGTGCGCGCGCTCCCGATTTGTTCGCCGCGGTGACGTGGTCATTCCCCACCATAAATGGTCCGCTCGCTTCTTTCTCGCGGCTGCCGGCACACAGCTCGTCCGGAGCATTACGTAGCACTTCCTCTTATGGGCCGAGATAGACGTGCACAGCGTTTCTAGCCGTGTAGTGACACTTGTGCAGTTCATGCCTGCGTAGAGACTGCGAGAATGCCTGGTTGCTGCGCCTTTGGGTGCAGCAATCGGCGAGAAATGTACAAAACGCTGTTTGCCATTCCCGGCGGAAAACAAAAGACTACAAGCGACGAGCTATATTACTCCGCAGCATTAGGCGGGAGAAATTTGTTCCAACGAAAAATACTCGCCTCTGTGAGGTAAGCGCTTATCTTATATTTGCAACTATTGTTTATGCGGCTATTTACGTTGCCCGATATGTGATTGCCACAGAAAGTGAACAAGTGCATAAATAGTTCCGAGTCAGCTGTTTTGTGTTTGGCATGAAACAGAAGCTTTTTGGCACACAGTAATTAGCACGCCATGAAAACTGACTGGGAGTATCATTTTTGCTCACACCGCAACAAGAACGGGACACGAGACGAAAGACTAACACAAACAAGCGCTGACTATGAACTAGTTTTTTCAATCATTCATTTTCTGTATATATACGCCTTTCGCTCTTCAATAAAAAACAAGCTGATAGTCAGCGCTTGTTTGTGTTAGTCTCGTTTCGTGTCCCGTTGTAGGTGCGCTGTGAGCAAAAATGATATACTTACCAACTCTCCCAAATTTCCTTCTTGCTGACTGAGAACTTCAGCTACAGACACTTTCTCACGTTCATGATTTTTCTCGTTCCTTATTGACATGCATGCTCTTTCATCCACACTTCTGCAAAGTAACATGCGCCCAGCTGTGAACTGTCTGTGAGGGCTCGTCGGGCATTTTTTTCCGATATCACGAGATGAGTGTCGCATGCATGTTCTTAAATCTCCTCAAGGCTACTTCTGAATAAATGTTTGTGCTATTAGTTTCACGAAAAAGCTGCCCATAAGAAGTGAGTGTTTCTGGAACACTTCACCGACATATAATTCAATCTGATCGCGCCACTCCCAAATTTGGCCCACCCATCTCCGAAATATGACTTCGGCCGGTTTGGACCAAAATGAATCTCCAGCCTAATTCGACTATGGCGAAGGCTACGTTGACCTCCAAAATTTTCCCGGGCCACTCCTAAATTCCGCCTACCCACCCTCTAAATATCACTTCAGCCGATTTGCAGAGAAATTGATGTCCAATCTAATTCGACTGCGGAGAATACGATGGTGACCCATAAATTTGGCGTAGGCCGATTAAAACAATCGCGAACATTGCATAGGAAGGCACAAACGCTTTCACACTATTGCACTTAAGGAGACTTAAGTGCTCTGAAATTTTTCAGGATCACGTCTCTGCTGATCAGTTTGAAAAGGTACGAGTGGATGGAAAGAAGAAACTAAAATGGAATGCCATTCCTACTATTTTTGCTTACACTCAGCCAAAAATAAAAGCAAGAAAGGCACCGTTTCCTCACCAGTCAGTTCCTCCCGCATCTACTGCTGAATCATGTGCAAGTCTGGTAACGCCCCTGTTTGAAGACTGCGTGGGTGGGCATAATTATTATATACACGTCTTTTATGCTCTCAATGACAAAAATAACCTTTATAAAATGCATTGCCTTTTGTGGGTGCCAGTGCCGAAGCTCAAAAGTCGACTGACAACCAGAAAGATGAACACCTTATAGGCCATGAGCAACAGATGCCAAGTATCGAGACAAACTTAGCCACAGACTACAGCGATTTGTTCGCCAAGCAAAGATTGGTTCCGATTTCTGTCTTCATTGGTAGTGCATAGCCCAATGCAATGCTCGACATTCGCTGAGTTCTTGTCTGCCAAGTTCCAGAGGGAGGTGCGTGTGAGGACAACTCTTATGACGACGAAGAAAACGCGAATGACCGCGTGAGCGATATTTTTATTTTTGAGATGAAGCAACAAGCAACATTGATTTCAGCACAGTTGCTGTCTTCAAGCGCCGTCTTGATCTAGAGGAAAAAAGACGAAAAAAAGCGGAATCAGAGCATTACAACTTAAGAAAAGCTTTTGGTGGACTTCTGGCTCCAGATCAGCTGCGTATGATGGAAAAGGGCACAATGCGAGGATGAACTTGGTCCAAAGATACCATTCGCAATGCACTGAAAATGCGTTTGTCCTGTAGTACGTTCCTGGGGCTGAGATGCTTCAGAAATTGTATACCGGCTTCTACTCTTAGCCGGTATACAATTCCTGAAGCATCTCAGCCCCAGGAACGTACTACAGCCCCTTCCGCGGTACTTACCTCGGGTACTTCGAGTGATGATGGTATCATCTATGATTTCGAGATGATGGAGCCTGATGCGCGTGTTCTCAAGCGCAGCGGGTCCCCCTTGTCTCATTCGTCTTCTCCACGTACCCAGCCCAAATCAAAGAAGCAACAGCTTGGCACCAAGCCCAAGGATACCATTTTGGGGCAGGCAGTTGCTGCTACTAGGCCTTCACAACCATAGCGTCGTTGCGAGTTCTACAGTAGAACTGTCGCTCTATTCTTTCAGCTTCCATAGATTTACTCTGCATTTCTAGCCAGCTTAACCCGGATGTCATAATTCTGCAAGAAACCTGGCTTTCAACCGACAAACATTTACATTGTAAAAATTACCGTTAATTTCGCCTAGATCACCAGCCAAGAGGAGGTGGTTTACTAACTTTAGTCTCTTAAAAACTTTGCCACATTGCGAAGGTATCTTTTTAACAAATGTCTCCTGACTGTGAGATTTTGGCATTATACTTTGTACTTCCTGGGTGCTCTCCATTTTCTATAGCGAATTGTTATTTCCACTCTGGAGTACAGGCTATTAGACCTCTGGACTTGTTGCTCACTAACTGTAAAAACCCAGTTCTTGTGGCTGGCGACTTCAATTCTCACCATGTGTCGTGGGGTTTCAGGTCTAATCTATGCGGCAAGCGCCTTTGGGATTCGGTTTCTGATCACAACCTTATGTGCTTAAATTCAGGATCGGCCACTTATCTTCGCTCACACACTCAATCTGTTTTAGATCTCACGTTCGTTAGTCCTGGAATTGGCGTAATGAATTGGTCGAATGTTGATAGCGGCACATAAAGTGACCATATACCTATTCATTTTGATATCGTATGTCGTGTAACCCGGCGTCTTCTCAGTTGGGGGACATATAAATTATGATTTCAGACGGCGTTGCGCTCTGCCCCTGCGTCAGTGTCTAACATCGCCGAGGCCCACCAGTCAGCAAGCATATGTCTGGCTATAGAGGAAAGCCGTAAAATGTCGGAGTTCCTTGTGACGCCAACAAAAGGGAATTCTTCTAACTGGGGGAATGCGGACTGTACAATAGATTACAGGCGGAGGAAGGCAGCATGGAAAAAGCTTCTTCATAACCAATGTCAAAATAACTGGAGTGATTATAAATTTATTGCAGCCACCTTTAAATACACAGTTTCTTGTGCGGAGGAAAAATATAACTCAGAACATTTCGATTATCTCTCGAAGTCGAGCAACCGATGCGCACTATTCGGCTTTCTGTGGTCTACAAAACTGCTCACGTCTTCTAGTAATTTACAGTCATTAGTTATGTCACCTGAAGAAGCTATCCAGGCGGTTGAATTAATTGCCACGGGCATGCAAAAGCGGTTCTCGTCTCTACTGCCTTTGTGACCAATGTTGCTTGCGTCAGTGGTGCCGAATAATAATGCCTCAGAAGTTAATCCATCGCAGCTTTCCCAAGTTGTACAGAGATTACCAGCGGCTGCTCCTTGCCCTGATGGTGTCACTACAAAGATGCTCAAGATTCTCTATGAGGAGTCTCACGACTCCTTACTGCACCTCATAACTGCTCTATCGAACACGCTTGGATACCTCCTGAGTGGAAGCCGGCCTTTACTGAAAATCAGGGTGGTTTGTACATATTACTTCTCTCCTTATCCTCTCTTCCTGTCCCCTCACCTCTTTCATTTCATTTCTACAGTCTGCCTGCTATCCTTTATTTTCGCTACCCCAGCTCAGGTGCTTCAGTATCGATGGCAGATGCCGGGGCTAGCAAAAATCTTTTCCTTCCTTTGTACTATTATTTTTAATAAAACCACTACCACCACCACCACCTGTGGTGCCCGTGGTTATGACTACTTGCGCAATGTGGGTTGGCCTATTCCTACCGGACGAACACTGAAAGCACACATCGAAGGTGTAAAAATGGACCCTAGAAAGAGAAACAGTCTCATACATTTTAAACATTAACAACAATTTTTCATACTGCAGGCATCCTTGACGAAGCCATTCTTCGGGGTCTTTCCGATTCACTATCGTTTTATTCACTACCTGCATTAACTTTAGCTTGGATTTTGGTCCTAGCTTCTTTATTAACATAATCGGAATACCATCTGGTCCTGTTGATGTGCCACTAGGAAACTTCCTCTCTGCCCTTTCCCACTCTTTGCTCAAGTGAAGCTATTGCAGTAACCGGTCTGTCCTCCGTCGATAAATTATGTGCAACATTTCTTTCTTAAAATTTTTCTGTCATCCTTCTTCCTATGTGTTTTATCTCTTCATCCCCTTTTAGTCGAATACCCTGATCTGTAACAATAAACCTTTGTTCTAGCCTAGTCTTATTATTCGTTGCATTCCATTGCATTGTTTTCCTCGTAGCAACGACACCTGGTGAAGCAGTTTTCTAGCTTTTAGTCAGTTCTTATATTTTGTCAGGTTTGCATAGTTTTTCTCGTTAGAACAAGAGGGGGCGCTGGGAGCAGTCGAAGTGAGCGGTCTTGTGTCGCATGGGCTCCGCGAATTTTCGAAGCCCAAACGCAGCAATTTCATCCGGCCACCCAAATTTTGGGCAGAATTGGAAGCACCAGGCGTCAGGACCACGAAAACACCGATTTCATCCAGGTAGGCCCGTTTTTTGGACTTTTATCGAGATTCGAAGTCAGGATCTCGTGGCCGGGAGCTAGGCCTAACGGTCAGGCCTAACCACTCCCGCACCCGAGCGGGCGCTCCACCGGACCGAAGGCCCTCGGAACGGAGTAAATGGCGACTCGGGCACCCGACAACCCCTCGGCATGCAACGCAGTGCCTGATCCGGCCCAGGATTAGGAAAATCTTCAAGAAATGGAGGCTGCACCCACGACCACGTGCTCCGGCACGCAGGCGGATAACGGCCCCATGAGAGCGGACGAAGAAGAGGTCATGCAACAGGACGCCGGGGACGGCGAAAGCAGCCTGACACAGGCCGAAGAACTAAATTGGGAAGTTTTCCATTACAGACGAAGCAAGAAAGGAAAAAGGCGCGCCGGCAAGACAGCGCTGCACCAAAGCCAGGAGACCCCTTTTCCGGAACGAACAAAGACACGATGGCGCCCACCAATGAGAGCACGGGTGGGATGACGCCACCAGGCGGCAATAAAAAGAGCTTACAAAATGGGAGACAGCCGAGGCAAATGCGGCCCCTGCTCCTCAAGGACGACGCGAAGATCATCATTATGCCACGTGGCGGCCTGAAGGTGCAATATATGAGCCCTTACCAAGCCACACGTGCAATCGTGGAAGCATGCGGCGGAAAGATCAAGGAAGAGGTCTTTCTGGTCAGGCTCCGACCAGGCTCGAACAAAATATTCGCGAGCACCTCCATCATTGAGACAGCGGACGTGATACGGAAGATCAGAAGCTTCCCGTAAGAAGGCACAACCTACCAAGTACAGGCCTACGTGGCCATGCCCAGCGACGTCACGCGGGCGGTCATCCACGGCTTACCTCCGGGCCTAACGGTAAAGGAACTGGAGTTCAAGCTGAGGCTGAGAACACAGGACAACGAGATCCTGGCAGCGAGAATGCTGGGGAAATCCACGACTGCCCTTCTCACTTTCGACGGACCCAACATTCCCAAGTGGGCATATTCAGCGCCGGTGAATACAAGACATACTCCTACTGACCTACGAGACAGTGCTGCTTCGTGTGCGGCATGCAGGGACATCGCTCGGACGTATGCCCAACGCCAAACGCGAGAACCTGCAGACGCTGCGGAGCAGGAAATCCAGGACACCAATGCCAGCCCAAATGCATGGTGTGTGGCGGCGAACATCTGACCGCAACCAGGGACTGCAAGCAGCGACTCAAGACTGCTGCGCAGCTGAGGGGGCGCCAATTATATGGTGCGCCAGAGCAGCAACAGCAGCAGAGGAAGAGCCGCAGTCGCAGCCGAAGACGCTGGCCAAGATGGTTCAGCTCGGATGGCAACGGGAGCGACAGCCAGTCCCGCAGCCGGGGCAACAGCCAGGCCGGTCAAGGATCCCGGTCACGGAGCCAGAGCCGGAGCCGAAGCGCAGCTGGGGCGGACCCAGTGACGAGTCTTTCCTACCTCTGGGAGGGCGAAACAACAAGGAAAGGCTGCCAAAACAACAGCAGCAGCAGCAAAGCAAGGACGGAATCAAGGTGAGCTAGAGAGCGGGCCCTCCAAAATCACTTTTTCCGCAATCTGAGCAAACTAGCAACGAAAAAAAGATGAAGAAATCAAAAAGCTCAGGAAAGAACTAGAACTCAGCAGAGAGGAAAACAGACAACTAAAGGAAAAGATAAGAGTGCTCATTAGTGAGATACAGGTTCTTAGGGCAGCCAGTCCCCCACGGGCACCACCACCACCACGGAGCCCAACACCCCCACTACCAATAGTAGGCAATAGCTTCGAAGAACCGATGAAAAGTTTTATGCAGAGCATGCAGACACAAATGCAAGCCATGCAGACGCAAATTCAAGGCGTGCAGGGTATACAGGCACAGCAACAACAAGAAAATTAATACTTCCGCAGCTTTATCGAAAACCAAAACACGCATTAAATCTCCAACGAAGCCAGGGACCGGTTTTTTAATGAAAGAAGATTCGGAACCGAAAACAAAAGTAACAACAACAGCACATCAGCATGGCAGGACACAACACACTAAGCATCTGGCAGTAAAATTGCAGGGGCTGCCGGCATAAGCAGGGACTCTTGCAACAGTTTTTCCACACACAGGGAACACCACCAGACATAATAATGTTATAGGAAACCAACACAATACCAACACTAAAAGGATATCAATGTCAGGAAAGCGGACGCACAGCGACCCTAATTATCAAAACCCTAGTTACCATAGCACGTGATAAAATTGCAGACACGGGAATTGAGCACGTAATTACGGAAACCATACCAAAAGGAAAGACAAATTGAAAAGCACCTTCATAGTAAACATATATAGTCCACCCAAGCAGAAAAGTGGCAATTTTAGCAAACTTTTCGATGAAGCGGGAAACCTGGGAAAGTCAAACACACTCCTCATAACCTGGGATTTCAATGCGAGATACCCTGGCTGGGGCTACCAGAAAGGCGAGAAAAGGGGCAACTAATATGCGTTGCAGCAGAAACTACAAACTGCATCCTGCTAACGGACGAAAATCAGCCAACGCGACTAGGAAACAGCGTTAGTTCGACACCTTTTCAGACCTAACCTTTGTTGGGGGAGCGCGGCAGGCCGAGTTGGAGAACCTGCTGGAAACCTAGGAAGCGACAACTACGTGCTAAAAGTAACGCTGGAGGCAGAAAACATAGAAAGGAAGATAGCAACAGCCCACATCACGGACTGGGACGCCTTCCTAAACAATAGCAGACAACTACAGGACGAAATTACCTCAATATAGGAGTGGAGCACGCCACTCAGACAAATACAGGAGGAACATACGCAGGATTTTGACAGAACAGAAGCTACACCGGAAGTGGACCCACGGCTACTCAAGCTATAGGAGGCAAGACGCGGACTCACGAAAAGGTGGAAGCGGCAGAAACTAAACAGGAAGCTGCAAAAGAAGATCGTGCAGATTACACAAAAAGTGGAAGAGTACACGACACAGCTGGCCAGGCAAGGGTTGGAGCAATTCAGCAGCTCGCTGAACGGCACGCTCAGCACTGCCAAAACATGGCGCATACTCAAGGCCCTTATAGACCCAACCAAGACAAAAGCAGAAAGCGGCAAAGCCATACAAAGATTATTTCACCAATTCGATGGAACGGACGAAGAGATCCTCGCGGCGGTCAAAGAGAAGTGCTACGGCACTGACAAGCTACAGGGATATAAAGAAGACTTTAAGGGGAAGGAAAACCCGCACCTCGACAGACCGATAACGAAGGAAGAAGTATACGTAGCGATCAAGGCCGTGACTAAAAGCATGGCAGTCGGAGCAGACAAGATTATAAACTCCCTAATTCGCAACCTCAGCGAAGAAGCGGTAGTCCAACTCACGGACTACCTCAACACGCAGTGGCTGGCGGGAACGGTGCCCAAAGCATGGAAACACGCGGAGGTGGTAATGGCACCCAAACCCAGCAAGAAGCTACAAATAGAGAACCTGCGGCCCATCTCACTGACGTCGTGCTTAGGCAAGCTCTACTAAAGGGTAATCACGAGTAGAATACAACAGTACCTCGAAGACGAAGATCTGTACTCATACAGCATGTTCGGCTTCAGAACGAACCTGTCGGCGCAGGATATCCTCTTACAAATCAAGGAGAAGGAAATCGACACCATCCCCAAGACAGGAGAGAACATCATAATGGCGCTAGACATCAAGGGCGCGTTTGATAACGCCAGCCACAGCGCCATCATGGAGGAACTAACCGTCACCCACCGCGGCAAAAGAGTACACGACTACGTGAGGGCATTCCTGTCGAACCGCACGGCAACGGTGGGACTGGGAGACCTGCCGAGCGATGTCTTTGAAACGCCAAGCAAAGGCACCGTGCCGGGATCCGCAATCTCACCGGTCCTATTCAACATATCCATGATCGGACCAGCCCGCGAGCTGAGCCGAATCGAGGGAATCCAGCATGCTATGTATGCGGATGATATCACGATTTGGATCAACCACGGATCGCTAGGCCAGAAAGAAGAACTAATCCAGCAAGCGGCGACATACGTCGAAGGATATGTCAGAGAGAGGGGACTCGCTTGCTCTACCAAGAAATCGGAGGTCCTGCGCGTCGGCAAAAAGACATCCAAGGAGAAGATCGAAATACGGATAGAAGGGCAAGTTCTCTCAGAACGCAGCATGATAAGGGTCCTAGGAATGTGGATCTAATGCGGCAGAAGGTGCAGCCACACCCTAAGCCTCCTCCAACAATCAACACAGCAAGTCAGCAGAATGATTACCAGGGTATCGCAGAGAAGGCACGGCATGAAGGAAAGCGACACGATCAAGCTGGTCAAGAGCCTTGTGGTCAGCCGCATCACATACTCGCTTCACTAACACAACATGACACAACATGAAAAAGAACAAGCAGACACACTCATAAGAAAGGCATTCAGGACGGCGCTGAACCTGCCAAGGGATGCGTCGAACGAAAAACTGGTAAAGCTGAGAATTCACAACACCTTCGAAGATCTGAAAGAAGCGCAACTCGGTGCACAGCTGTATAGGCTCGGGCAGTCGACCGCCGGTCGAGCGCTCCTCCTAAGGTTGGGATACATCAGTAACAAAACAGAGGATAGGGAAGCGAGCATCCCCGATTACATTCGCCAAACCATCAGGGTGTGCCCCCTACCTAGGAACATGTATCCAAACTTGCACGCGGCAAGGCGAGACGCAAGGGCAGAATATGTAGAAAAGCACCTCGCGAATGACAAAGGCGTCGTATATACGGATGCGCCTCTACATCCGTGCAAGAGAAACTCTAAAGAACACAGAGTTGCGACAGTGGTGGTTAACCACAAAGGAGACATGATCACCTGCGCGACACTGAGAGGCTGTAGGGTATCCGAGGGGGAAGAAGCCGCCGCAGCTCTAGCGGTAGCGGAAGGGTACCGTAGGAACGAGTCGCTCACAATTCTCACGGACTCAAAAACGGCATGCAGACACTACACCGCAGGTAAAGTCAGCAAAGGGGCGCTGCGCATTATCCTCCAAGCAGGGACCCTGAGCACACAAATACAAGATAAGATTTTCTGGGTACCGGGACACGCCGGAGTGAAGGGGAACCAGAGGGCCGATGATCTAGCTCGCGAGCTTACTAACCGAGCGGATACATCAACGGACTCGGAACATCAACGGACTCGGATACATCAACGGACCACGACGGTGGAGCCAACGTTCGCGGAGATACTGAATTATCAGAGGCAGGAGAATAACTTATCCCCCGCCACACAAAATTTTAACACAACACGAAGCAGTCGGCTGGCGAAGACTACCGACAGGAACCTTCCACAACTTACACACACTTCACAAAATGTATCCGAACCAATACGCGGACACGTGCACGTGGTGCGGGGCAACCCCCACGTTATACCGCATCACATAGGAATGCAAGAACAACTTCGCCTTCCATAAGTTAAAACAGCCCAATGCGGAACAGTGGGAGGGCTTGCTCACCAGCAGCGAGCTGTCGGTCCAAAGAGGATTAGTGCAGCGCGCATGCGAGGTGGCACGGCTCAGTGGGGCCCTGGAACAAGGGAACCAGCCACCGGATCAACCGAGACTTCAGCCCAAGGGATGAAGACATCCGGAAGCCGCTAACACCTCTGCTTAATAGAGCAGTACAAGTTTTTTCCTCCTCCTCCTTTTAGAACAAAAAAGGCTCGCAATGTGCTCACTCTAGTTATCAGTAATCACATATGAAAATTTCTTCAACCGAGCGTTCATGTGCTTTGACGTCTTGTCACTAGATGGCGCTACTGTTTACACGTGCACGTGAGGGACGCTACGGCACGGCCAACTAAAAGTGTCGTGTTTGCACTATTCACAGCGTACGCAACCCAGTAAGAGATGTATACGCAAACTTACTGCGTACGCCTTAACTAAAAGTGTCTAATGCCTGGCGTGAGGCTGACCGCCTACGGAAGAATGAAGCGCGGAGAGCTAAGCGCGTACCGGAGACGCCACGTGAAAAACGTCTCGCCAGGTGTCTTAACCTTCCACCAGCCGTGTCTTCTTCCAAGACTGAAAACTCAAAACTAAACATTTTGACAGATTTGCCTGTCTGGCTGGGTTTGAAGACTTATAAAAAACTGCAAATCTCCAACCAAACTATTTAATTTTAACCAAACGTTTCCAAGCCGACTTGGCTCCTTCATCAGGGGTGACTCAGGGCAGTAGCTAGCGTCTTTAGGTATGGAGGGGCGGAGGAGGTCAAAGGAACGAAAGCTGTGATTCGAAAGGCGTGGGGGAGGAGGAGGAAGGGACGTTTAAGGCTGTTAGTGAGGATGTTGCACTGTGGGGAGGCGGTCAATGGCGAACGTTTTTCGTTGAGTTGAAGAGCGAAGTCCCTGGGCATATACTGGGGTGGATTTCCTTTTGTGTGGTTGATGCTGTTCGGGGTGGTTTGGATTTGCCAGGATTCCAGAAGGAGCCTTTCGTGGAAATTTGTTTCGCTTCCGAGGATGCGGGTTTCTTCGAAGTTGATTCTATGGCCTGAGTCCTCAGAATGTTCGGCTACAGGATTGCGCTCTCTTGCGAAATTGCGGACGCAGTTTTTATGTCGCCGAATTCTTTCTTTGACATTTTAGATTTCGCCGATGTAGCTTGCGTCGCAGTCAGCGCAAGAAATTTTGTAGACATGCATTGGGCTCTTTCTCCTCGCGGCCAGTCTTTGGGACCGGCCGCGGAGAGAAAGAGAAATTCAGTGGCAGACTATGAAAGTTTCCTGGATGCAATAATTGTCTGCATAGAACCTAACGGGAACTATTATTCGAGTTGGCCTAGTTGGTTCAACTGGTCCAGTTTTATACTAATTTACTGTTGGGAATTGCAGTTGGTGCCAGTTGGAAATTTCCCAATTGGAATCGATTGTTTTGTTAACTGGATTGCTCAGTCACTCAGGAGATGAACTTCAAAACATGATCAATGAGTTAGACAGGCAGAGCAGAAAGGTGGGTCTAAAAATTAATATGCCGAAAACCAAAGTAACGTTCAACAGTCTAGCAACGAAACAGCAGTTCACAATTGGTAGCGAGGTGCTCGAAGTGGTAAGGAAGTACATCTACTTAGAGAGGGTGGTGACAACTGATCTGGATCATGACAGGGAAATAACTAAAATAAGAATGGGGTGCAGCGCATATGTCAGGTTCTCTCAGATGATGAATAGCAGGTTGCCGGTATCCCTCAAGAGAAAAGTATTCAACCGCTGCGTCTTACCGCTACTCACCTGCAATGGGGCAGAAACGTGCAGGCTAGCCAAAAGGACAACACAGCGAGCTATGGAAAGAATGATATACTAGAGGCAACGTTAAGAGTCAGGAAGTGGGCACAGTGGATCAGTGATCAAACTCTGTTTAGTGACACGCTAGTCGAAATCAATAGGAAGAAATGGACTTTGGCTGGGCATGCAAGGCAAAGGCAAGATAACTGCTGGTCCTTAAGAGTAAGGGAGTGGATCCCAAGAGATGGTAAACGTAGCAGCGGCCAGGAGAAAGTTAGGTTTGCGAATTAAATTAAGAGGTTTGCATTGATACGGTGGCCGAAGCTGGCAAAGGAAAGGGTTAATTCGAGAGACATGGGAGAGGCCTTTGTCCTGCAGTGGGCGCAGTTATGCTGCTGATGTCATCCACAGCTGTAGAGTTTGCGCGGCTTGCGATGAAGGCACTTTTCCACGAATACCACTTTAAAGTGGATGGTAAAATATGAGAATTGTAAGAAACAAACTTGAACGGCGAAAACTGATGCCCTCATTTTTTGTCTCTTGTTACTACAAGAATACGGAGAACAGATAGAGAGTTGCCGAATTTAATTTCTCTAATACCATCTGTTTACTGAAAGGGATACACATGCGGCAGTCTCCAAAATGACTTCTTACATATGCCGCGTTGGCAGCGATTTCAGCGCCGGTAAGTAGCGCCGACATATATTACTCTGTGTTAGAGAGTGTTTTGAATTAAAAGCCCTCAGAGAAAAGGGCAAAAAACAATTTTAAAAACACATACTTGTGTAAAAAATGACACATAAAAAGTGCATAAATTTCAATAGCTGATACGAGAAGGTTTCATAGTTTGACAGATTTTACGTTCAGTCCTCCGATTCCAAACCTTCTTGCCCTGTATCACGAGCGGCACACAAGCTTCCCTTCGGCAGCCACGATTACTATTCTAGCCGACCACCAAACGCAAGAAATTGGACACATGGGCCCCTACGCCAGGCCTCCTTGGTATTTATAGCGACACAGATCTGCATGCCTACAAGGTCGTCCACTCTTAGTGCGGACACTAGAGTGCATGGCGGCGCTCTTTACAGTCACTGTACGTGAAACAGCTGACCATCGCAGCATTGTGACGCAGAAGGATCTGAATGCGATTCTTCGCGTCATCTGCCGCTTCGCTTCGATGCACGGCCGTGCCCGACGCAGTGGCCCTCCATAGACCACGGCTATGCGCTTGCGGACTCGTGGATAATTCTATACATAGAAGTCCCTTGTGCTGGAGGGCACATATGCACAATATACAAAAAAATATTTCTTATGAAAGGCTCTTTGGGAGATTGACTGGAAACTAGTCTTCTCCAGTGAGCTCTTGCAATGCACTGAGAGAAAACACACATCCGCTGAGCTCTGCACTAAGAGGCGCTCTTCTCTAAGAGAACGAAGCATAGGTGCGATAACTTCTATTAGTCGAGTATGTTGCTCAGTGGTAGGACCAAGTTAATTGCAGAGATATGGAAGAGGTCTTTTCCCTGCAGTCGCCATAGCAAATATGATGAGATGATGATGATCGTAGTTAAGTGTCAATGCGAAGTTGGACGCAAGATAACAGTCGAAGGGAATGGAAGACATGTATTCTTTCCGCAGTCAAATGTGTCAAGGTCCCAAGATCACATGATCTGCTTCTGAGCAGCACAGCCAGGCATTTACAGCGCCTAAGAAGGTATCAAGTTTCTCAGCGTCAAGGATGTGACTTTTTTCAGCCTAGGGATTCTGATCTTCAGGAGTGTCGAAAGTTCAAAGCTAAAAGGTACAAAAACAGTTCCTGTGTCCCAGGTACTTTTCACAAAACGATTAGGCTCATAGCTGCAGTACAGCGGAAAAATGAAGCTCTGGTAACACAGCGCAAACCTTTCTTCCAAGAAGGAAGAATCCTAAAACCGGATGCTTTAGCTCGGCGCCAAAAAAGAAACAACGCAATAAGATGCGATAAATATTAAGGCACCTAGCAGTCCTGAAACGACCCTTAATCACAGAGATCATTGAGTCACTCATCTGGAAACTACAGATAAATATAAGATAAACGAAACTTGCGACACCAAATCACCGAACTTTGTACATGAATATGAATTTTTTTCACTCAGCAATTATCACAGCTCACATTTGCAAATCTCTAGTGGTAGCTGTAGAGCAATATCACCTCTACATTTTTTTGTACTCTATGATAAACGCGACGCTTTGGAAGAAGTTGACTCATTCGCTTGCGAGCGTAAAAGGCACAAAAATATGAAGGCAAGGCCCCCAAGGTTTAACTATAAAAATTTCGGGCTTTGAATATGCACCCTTAAAAACTAAGCGCAAAAAACGAAAAACTGCTAACAGCATTAATTTGCGAGGAAACACCATCAACCTAAATAAAACAGTAAAGCCTAAATAAAACAAAGGTTTTAGAAGAAAAAAATATACACAATTTGACACAACCCACCAGGACATGGTACACAAACACCTGGAGATTTTTTTTTTCATCTCAGGGATTGCTGTACCTCACTCACATTGTGAAACTCAACCAGTGGTGACAATCTTGCCCTATTATACTTTACCATAATCACGACGCTTTGAAAGAACTTCATTTGCTTGCAAGCGCGATAAATCAACGAAAATTTGCCGTTCACTCAATGGCCTCTAGTGGGGCATCTTGCAAGCACCAAGTTTATTTGCCAGTGACAATTTTGAGGCTATTTAACCCAGTAGCAAACTCTGCAGCCCTGCTTGCAACCCACACCCTCTGAGAACTTACAAAGCACACAAACGCATCTCCCCTCATCGCCACTTGTAGATCCCCATGAGCAGCCATTCCTGAAACTGGATCAGAACGCGGCGTGTTTGGTTTTATTCTTGTGGCCACCATAGTAGTCAATGCCTAACGCACAGAACTGACTTAGAGATCAACAACCATAGCACCACATTATTCAATGCGGGTGCAGCATGCACTCTGGTGAAACTTGGCCTGCGACAAGCTGACGCTTCGAACTGTTCATGTGAGATCAGCACATAGCAGAAGTTGACAGGGTTCATGCGAGATCAGCGGAGGTCAAAGGTTGACAAGATAGCACAAATCGAGCACAATGTTTGCCTCCTATAAGGCACTGATGTGGTAAGAAAAAGAGGAATTCATTCCAGAAACTACACCCAGTGTAATGTATCTGTGCACAGCGACCTGCCACCTACCAGTCATCTGGGCTTCACAAGCGACACCAATACAGTGATCACCAGGCTGGAGCTGGTTTCTTGGTTCCTCCAAAATAGCTGACTTGGCAGTGATAGTACGACTATTACAGACCAAGACTGCATGACTAGCATAGATGCAGATATTCCACTGTACAAGCATTTTGTGTGCCATGCCGGTAGGCTATCTGCCAAAAGTAAAAAGAAAATCTTTTCTAGAAACAATATCGCGATAAATGTTCAAGATAAAAGCTCTCAGAAAAATCATGCACAGTCCGGGAGTCCAGGTTTCCGGGATTCCAGGTACAAATTGGCAATTGCTGCGTTACCACAGTGGATTGACGCGACAAGGTGAAGGCTTTGCGAGTCAGCCATTAATGCTGGCGGTTCTTGGATGGGACATTCTTGGAACCAGGAGGGCAGAACACAGTCAGAGATGCACCCAGCACCACGGCGGCATAAGAGCGTAGTCACCTCGAAAAGGGGAAGACAACGCACAAGGTTTCAAATGTTCCTTAGTTGCACAGGCTTCATGAGTTTTTCAGGCTCTTTAAAATCTTGACACGCCCAGATGCTCATGGAAGAACTTTACCAGGTGGTTCAGTAACAAAAAGTCATGAAACACTGGATGATAGAACTAGGTCTTTAAGAAGAGTGTGAACGTCAGCCGTAATGAAGTGTGAGCGTGCAGCAGTGTTGCAAAATTCCTCAGCACAGCATTTGAGCATTGGTTATGCGGGGAAAAGACCGTCGTGAGTCCACGTGGAGCAACGGAGCCCATTAGTGATGCAGTCCCTCAGACACCTCGGCGACCGCTGCGCACCTTTGCAGGATCGTAGTAGTTGCCCTGGCCGGCACGCTCCACCTTGGTCCATTCGCCCAGCAGGAATGCAGCCACCGTATCTTCTTCGGCACACTCGGGAACCGCCTTTAAAGGAAGGGCCAAGCGTGCAGATTTAGGGTATTTGATACGTCAAAGCAATACCACAAACTAGTGTGAACATACTGACCACCGCTGACCAAGTTAAAGGTAGAAATTCTGAGATGTTTTGAACTGCATACAGGTCCCATCCTCACTGACAGGACCAACAGCATGTCGCCACTCGAGTGCAAGAGTATTTGACCTAATGGCTGGGAGTACAATAAACGTCGTTGCAAGCAGTGGTCGTCTTGGAACGATCAGTGAAGAAGAAATGGGCATGCTGTCTTGAAGCTTCTCAGAACATTTGCCTTTGACTTTGCCAATTGCAGTCAATTCGTTTGCTACGAAGCTCAAAAAGAAAAACTTGACATATTCTCAACTACGCAAACTGGTTGACATGTTTTCCAACCACCCACTTTTTATTTCAATGAAATCGTAGCAAAACTACTGGCTGTGTATGCTAGTTAATAGTGTCACGACCGGATTTCATCAGCACAATGGGATGTCTCAAAGTAAGACAATGCTCTCATTACACTGTTTTGTCGTCTCATGTACCCTGTGCCATTCCGTAGCCTTTAAAAAGCATTTGATATCAAATAATTTGAATCACAGAAAACAAGCTCAGCAAGCATATACTTGGCTTATTTGCAGTAGCATTCCTCAAGTTCAAGTAAGAGAGTGCATTGCAATTAACCCACCTCCATATTAGGCAGTAATGACCCAGCACCACATCAAGCAACCCACACTAAAATTTGGGCCACAATCTGAATACGAAGGTAAACTCTTGGCAGCTGCTCGCACAAATCACAGCGGTATACTTTTTAGTGCTCAAACTACAGGCATCAATGAATTGATCATACCCATCAATGCCAGATGCCCGAAGGCAGCAGTGGGTAATTGCGCAAAAAAAGGTGGGGGGGGGGGGGGGACTTTAATGGCAAACGGGCTAGCTGTCTCAACACTGCTCAATGTCACCAAAGAGTATACGGCAAATCTAGTTCAATTAGTGACAGCACTCTGAGAAGTACGGCCGCCGTTTCACAATGCACTCGTATCAAGCTCACCTTCTAGACGGGTAGTTAAGTGTGCTTTCAGGGAAAAAACTGGTAAAACACGAAGCTGGTATCGCTGGAAGGTTTCTAATGTAGGAATTAATCCATTGTAGGAGTAGCTTGGAACATACTAGAAGAAATACTTTTGCATCCGCACTGCAGAACTCCCATGAATAACAATTTAACTCAACTCAGCTGGATAATAAAGAGCACCCACATCCTAGTAAGCGTACACCGCATAAATGACCACATAGGCAAGGGTACACGTTGTGCAAGTTATCCAATGAAGCAAGAGTGCAGGTTGTGCAAGTTGTCTAATGGAGATTGTAAAAATACGAAGGTGAAGAAGAGGGAAACAAAGATGACTGCCTAGATAATACATCGGCTTCAACAGGAGCACCCAAAAAGATCTAAAAGAAAAGCTGCGGTATTCAGTAAAAAATCAACAGCGCAAACAGTCAGAAAAATATGCATTTCTACAGCAGTTGCACCCAGTGTTTCACTAGCGCACCCATGTTTCACTTCGCGCAATAGCTACTTTTAAGTAGCGCATTTTCGGGGCTAGAGTTTGCACCTAGTCTGCAAGGAAACTTCAGCTTAAAATAAAATGTTTTTGCTTAGATAGTCTGTACCTGGTGTATAGTCCGCAGGAAGAAATTTTGGCTGAAAATAAGGTTATCATACATTTTTTCAAAAGTAGTGTACAACAGGCGCACAAACCTTTCGTTGTCAAACAGTTAAAGTCTGCGTCTTTCATCAGACCAACTAGAAATCAGTTTTAAAACCTGTCAAAATGACTTCCTCAGGGGCTTTCAAAATAAAAACCTAAGACTGTTGGATTTTACAAGTGACTCATCAAGGTCTTCATCGTCTTCAGAATCCTACATCTCTGTTACAGTCCACATCTGTACTTATATCATTGAAGTCAACTTCTTTCGCAGCTGCTCGCATTGACTTTAGTCCTTGCGCATGTTCGACTACACTGAGGTTGAATGCTGCTGTGAAGTCTCTTAAAAATTCTAGACGCCATCGTAACCGTACAAGGACTGCGCCGCCCTTGGTGTTGCTTCTAAATTTAGGAGTTCAGATCTTTATTCATTTATTTATATTAACCGAGGTTATGCGCATGTGCTCACAAATCCAAGCACTCGAAGCTAATTGTCACGTTGTGACTTAGCACGGCACAAAGTTGCAGGCGCAGTCATGTGACTTTATTTTCCTATCTGACAGCCATTCTAGGCTTCTTTGGCTAAAATGATCTTAAAAAATCATCACGTATATATAGTCTGCACCCATCAATTCTCCCCATTTCGCGAAATTTCAGCTTTCAAAACATGTAAACCCCGCGGACTATAGTCTAGAAAGCATATCAAGAGCACCTAGGATATGGAAGTGGCCATTTTTGTATTTTTGTTTTTCTAAACTACAAATATGTTCATTGAATTTTATGTTCTTTCGTTCGCACTAGCCTTGCCTGAAAATGCATTCTGTACTCTGGGACAGCTTTCTGTGGCTACGCAGTGGTAGCTACGAGCCTGAGACACTTGCTTCCACAAGCCCACTGTCCGTACTCGTGTGGGCACAGCCCAAAGGCACAGGCCTGTGAACTAGTGGTGCACGCTCATAGCGTCCACTGCCACACGAAGCTGTCCCCGAGTGTAGTATGATGATATTGAAAGAAGGCATAGCGAAAAAAATTAACCTGACAAAACCACGCGAGGCCCCCTAAAGACATTGTTCACATACCCAAACCTCCGGGGCCCTCTGAGCTGGCTGGGCAGCTGCGGTCGCTGCCAGCCGGGGTGGCGGCACGTGCTTGTCATTGGATGCTGGCTCCGGCGGCACGGCCGACTGCCAGCCCGCAACTGTCGCCTCAGCTGGCGGTCCCGCTGGGGTCGAGACTCCCGACTTGGAGACGGTGTGCTCCCTCAGCTGCTCAGCTGGCCATATGTGCAGGAGAAAAAAAGCTGTATTGACGAGTTCGTACGAAGGCAAGCCCGCTTCAAAGTGAGATCTGAATGATTTATTAGTAAAGCCTAACCTGAAGAACAGTCAGACACGTTCATGTTCACGACGGCTGGTTGCAACGCAGGACAGGAATTAAATAAACCATGCAGGGCTGTGGTGGCTACTGCAAGTGGGCGCTGCCCTGTGCCCCTGCCTTACAGGACTGTTCATCACTCCGTCCATCCACCAGATAAATGATTATCGTTCACATGCGCTTCGCGGTACCTCACCTGCGCTGCTGCCATTAAGCGCAATCCGGTAAGGATGTTCTGTGCCTGCCGCGATGAATACCCTCGCTAGGTTTGTAGTGTATGGGGGGTGGCTCGATTATTATGCTGATTATTTTGAGTTAAACAGTAAATGAAAATTGTACACTGGGGAGTTGCTGATCATGCGAACAAGTCGCAAGCACCGAATGCTATTTGGGTTTTGTCCCCCACGTCTGAAACAAGGTGCTAATGCAGTATGCCACAAAGCCGATCTCAGAAATTTGTCACATTTTCACATTCCTGTACTCTGCCGCTACGGTTGTAGGCGTTGCAGGCCATATGCCCAATATTCGCGCTTTCCAAGAAACTCTCTGCCCCGTATGCCCAGTCAACTACAAGGCACCATGCTGAGTCTTTTATCCACTTTCCCAATGAAACACGAGCAAGCGATATCTTCCCTGTATCTGAGCCTGGTGGCGAACTAGGTGGGTCACTTAACTTTCATGGGTCTTCAAACGGGAGGGTCATTCATCACGAATAGGTGGCGAGGGCTGAGAGAGGCAGTAAAACCGACCGAATCAAACAGTTTAGGGCCGCATCATGGGACCAAACATTGTCGGATCAATTTATCTATTTCTAAATTGCCTTACTGATTATTTATAAATTAACAGTTTTCTAGGAAAGATACATCGGCCATGAACTCGCAGTTTCTCCGAGCTTGCATTCCCACCGTGGCCGCACCGTACCACGTGACCAACCGCGTGACAAATACGTGACAGCCACGGCGCCGCGCCGCCGGCAGCTGCTCCGCACCACGTGACTAACCACGTGGTCGGTGGCGGTAGCCACTGAATCTCCCGCACACTCACTGAATAAAAAATCAAACCAGGGCCTTTGGCGTTTGAGGCGGAGGCGCTACCACTCGGCCCCGACGACTCACCTAATGATTGCACGGGATTCATATATTAACACTTACGAACAAGATACCGCCACGATTTCGCTACGTATGTCCTGGCCTAACAGAGCTAGGCCATAACCAATTTTTCTGCTGACCGATTTACAGATCCATCGACTCTTTCAGATACATAGATCGATCGAGTGATTCCTAGAGAGATTTTTCAACTGATTTATTGATTTAATAATTACGACTGTTGTACTGACTGATTCATTAACCTGTCGATCGATTCTCGCAAATGCGAAACAAGGGAATGAACGATTTTAATTCCCTGGGCGATCACTCACCCATGATTGCACAGCTCTCAAGGGGAGCGTCACACAGAGCCCCTCCTTCGGCGCAAACTTCAGCATCCTCGAACTGCTGGGAGGCAGCCTGTGGGGAAACAGGCAACAAATAATTCCAACACAGCAGTACTACTCCTTTTGCAGCTTGGTGGTATGAGAAAATTTTTTTTGGGGTGCACAATCAAACTTTCATGTCGGATTACACGACTAGCTGCCATTTCGCTTGTGTGGGCATATATCATAGTAGAGGCATTATCCTGTGTCCCCGGAAGCAATGACGCACCACAGCATCCTTTAGGACTACTGAACATATGTACCGACAAAACGGCAGCGAGGCTTCAGCTCGAACGGGACCTACAGGTCGCAGTACAGCTCCTCACTTCAACATGTAAGTTCCCAATATAACAATAAATAAACTGTAAGCACACAAATACAGCCACTTGGGTGAGAGAATACATCAGATTACCTCCACAAACACTTTTCGGGGTCACCTTGTCATTTGTGTTCTAAATGAAGTTTTAGTCTCAGGCGGCCTCCACCAAGCATTGCACCTAACTTTAGGCGAAGTTTAAAAAATGGCGTAGAACGTTGAGCGTGCATCAGATCACTTGTGTATCTTCGGAAGCCGCGTTGTGTAAGTCTGCATGTTTGCATTGCACTGGGCTGAGTAAAAGACCGTGCTTAAGTCCTATAAATTACGCAAGGTCACTTAGGAGAATTAAAAATATTGAAAACCAGAACAACTCAACCAGAAACATCCTACCTATTTTGACGCAGCAAGATGACGTAAAAAGTGAACTTGTTATGCGCTGTAAAGAAAGCCGCTGCATTGCAAAGAGCCATCAATGGCAGCTCTCTCACTGTGACACATTTTGCCAGGAGTTTCAGCTCTGAGAAATCCGAGCATATGGCCCGGGGACACTTGTGGCCTTTATAAATCTGGAGAGTCCTTGACGATACTGGGAACCGAACTCGGCACCTTTCCCACACAAAGCGAATGCACAATGACCAGGCAAATATATCGCTCATGTTTTACAGCGACAGCTGTTATGTGCCCGTTCCCGGATGTCGCGTCGTAATAGATGTCGTCGTCTGGGCAACGAGTGGGTGTGTTGACATATGCACTGTGCAAGGAGGAAGGAATGTGCAGGGGGTCCGTACACATTTACCGACCGAGGAGAAGTCCATCGGCCACGCTGTGCTTCTGGAACAGCAGACTAGAGAGCAGACAAATGAAAAATGACCATGTGTGGAAACCTGTAAAAAGAGCGCCCTAGAATTACATAAGGTCGCTCTTATAATCACTACAACAAGTTATCATAAAGTACAAATACCTTAACAGCTGTCACTGAATCCGGTGTTAATCAGTGGTAATCATCATCATCATCATCATCATCATTTATTGTCCCTTAAAGGCCCCTGTCGGGGTATTACATAAGGGGGGAGCGTATACAAGGTTGATGTGGAAAAACAAAGGTCACAAAAATATAACAATGCAATATAGGAACATAAAGAGAAGCAAGGAACGCGAATAGTTAGAACGGTGCATGTAAAAAATGCCTTAGGCCACAAGCACCACACACGTCGGCGAGAGGTTAGGGAAAAAAACATGTCAACCCAGGTGATCTAACAACATCGCCTTAAACCTTGTCGCATCGTGCACATTTGTTAGTGAGTCGGGCAGAAGGTTCCATTCTTCAATTGCGGTCGGAAAGAAGGACTTGTTGAAAGCATTGGTGGAGCCATGAAGTCGTTGGACGCCATTTGAATTAAAAATGCGGCGCGATGTACGAAAGGAAGGAGATATGAGGGAACCACGGAGATAGGGGAAATTGAAGTATAACTTATGGAACAAGCAAAGGCGCGCAACTTTTCGTCTGAGAGCTAAGAAAGTGAGGTCAAGTGATGATTTAATGGAACTTACGCTGGAATGAAAGTCGTATGTTGATGATATGAAGCGTGCTGCACGGTTCTGGACGGCTTCGAGCATGTTAATTAGGTAGGACTGATGAGGACTCCAGATCGCGGATGCATACTCCAGCCTACTGCGGACAAAAGTTTCATATGCCAGTTTACGTATGTTAGCGGGGGAAGAGGGAAGTGATCTTCTAATAAAACCAAGTGTCCGTGAAGCGTCGGCCGTGATTTTTGTAATATGATCAACCCAAGTTAATTTGCTATTGATTGTGATGCCAAGGTAACGATAAGATTCAACTTGCAATAGGTCCTCAGAAAATAAAGAGTAAGGTTAAGGTAAATTGGAGCGTTTCCGAGAAATTTGCATAAAACTGCACTTCCTAATGTTCAGTTCCATCATCCACAAAGAGCACCAATTTTCGATGAGCTTCAGATCGTTTTGGAGGGCAGCTTGATCGTCTTTAGTGTTTATACGGCGGTAGATAAGGCAGTCATCTGCGAAAAGACGGATGGTGGATGAGATGTTGTGTGGGAGGTCGTTAATAAATATTAAGAAGAGAAGCGGACCCAACACAGACCCCTGTGGTACTCCGGAGGAGACGGAAGTAGAATTTGAAGGAAGTCCGCCTATTACGGTGAACAGAGAGCGAGCTGTGAGAAAATTGTGAATCCAGTCGTGCTGTGACTTTCTTCATTGGTGTTTCCAATTACGCCACCCGCTATTGTACGACCCTCGGCAGATCGCGTTAAGTCTACAAGAGCAATAAAAGTCAATGGCAGTTACAAAGCAAATAATGCAGAAAGTCAGCACTGCAGGAAGAATTACTCAAGCGGCAACTTGACGAAATGAGGTAGACAGCTAGGGCGCTTCTGAACAAGCTTTGGATCCTTTTAAAAAAACTTGCAGCGCCATCAAATAAGAAGATTAGAATTTGCGTACCTAAGCGTAATCACGCAACCTAACGAGACCATACAAAAATTTCCTCTGACTTGCGCAACATGTCTCTGAACAATGTAATGTCGGCGGCATAAGTAAGCAACGCGCTACTTGCTTTTAGAAGCTTGGTTCGAACAGCTTTACATGCAAATTTTAAGACAAGTTCTGCACACCTCCGCTCGCACGAAGCTCGCGTACTGTTCTCACCATTAAGCTAAGGCGAAAAACTCTTCTAATAGGCTCCTAACAAATACGAGAAGGTATATTTGGGCTGTTCAAAATGAGCCAATTCCACATTGACATGAATGAGCGAGAATCTCGAGACATTTTGCAATAATTTATTTGGACTTTCAAAAAAGCAACGAAAATGTTACAGAGAAATGATACAGTTAAACCTCGTAATAACTAAGTTTAAGAGGTCCAGCGATCACTTCGTTATAGCCGCAGCTTCGTTATTGCCCGTGTTAACCGAGCTTCCAAGGGGAATTATCATTCGTTTGTTATATCCATTATTTGTTTATAAACCGCTTCGTTATAACAAGGTTCGACTGTATCAAAAGGGTAGTTTCGAATTAATTTCTATGACATGATTTGGCTATTATATAAAAAAGCATATCCAGCACATCGATATCTTGTTCCAAACATTTTATTTCTTGATCTCCACATCCTACACTACAAAATGAAAACTTTAGCGCAGACTAAAAAACAAGAAAGGCACCTTTCACTTCTATTGCCCATAGCGAACCTTGTTGACTAAAAGCAACCTAGCCCCAGTTTATGTAGGTTAGCAGGGCTCACTGCGAGGAACAGAAGGTAAATTTGCCTTGCACCAGATTGTTTCTTGTAGATTAAAGAAACTTGGAAAGGATGCTGTGCGCTGGCTCGATGGTTATGCCGTTCGGTTACTAAGCCGGAGGACCCAGTTCCAGTTCCGGACGCTGCGGTCGCAATTCTTTGATGAAGGCGAAGCACAAAAGGTGCTTGTGTACTCTGCGATGTTAGCGCTCAGTAATTGCCCCAGGATGCCTAAATCAATCCGAAGCCCTCCTGTATGGCGCCCCTTATAGCCCATGCGTCGCTTCAGGATGCCAAACACCACATTGTGCAATTATTTTCCAACCTGGGCTGCACTAGGTTGGGCCGCTATCTAATAAGCACGCCAGTCTCATTATTCTCTTCTCTGTTCAGGATGTTAAAAAATACTGCAGCGAAATATTGTGATTTCATGATACCATAAAATTCTCTCGAAGGCAGCCATCCAGGGCTCGCAGCACGGAAAATCCTTTCCCATCACGAAAAAAGACACGCCCTTTAAATGATCCACATTCATCATCGCCACCACGCATTTCTTCGCACCAGCTTACTTCTGCCCCAGAGTGTGCCGCACTAGCCCGCTCAGAACTAAGTATTCATACGACAGATCCAAATCGCCAGCACAGCGGGGAGTTTTTGAAATACCTGAGATTGTAATAATGCAAGAAAGATAATATCACATTATGATTCGCTGAACATGACTGATATTTACTAGTCGGATACAACTTAAGTCTGTAGCGAGGCTCCGCCTACATTCAGGACAGACACTCAGAATTCCTCCACGACAAAAAAAAAAGTAGTCCACTGGCGAAACTCTTCTTGTTACCAAAACAAGCTAATCAAAGGGGAAAAAAAATAAGCTCGCGAATTTTTATGTGTGGCTTGTTTAATATAGTAAAACAATAAACAGCTGTGTTGGTTTACTGTTGCAAATGGCCACCGGAGTTATAAAGGACGCCGCGGGCATTGCCCTGTGTTGCCAAATGCAGCTTATAGTGCGAAACTACTATTTCACAATCCAGAAAAAGGCGTGGTTTGTCTAAACCCTTTCAGATACCTGAAGAAACAAAATATATATTGCCGCCCCTTGGTTTCGAGCCCATGGCAGTGCAAACAGATCAGCTTCACTGCCCACTGCACGAGAGCAGTACGCTATCGCCGCAACCGATCACGCCTTGTGTTAAACTGCAACACCCTCTCGCACAGTGCATTGCACGCAGTTATCTTCATCAATTTTAATCTGTGCGCAAAAGTCACAAACGGAAATTAAAGGAAACGTGCATAACTGGCTCCCCAGACACCTCAATCATGCTTTGAGCTACATGGCTGGCAGTAGTGACAGAAAGGTGTGCACCGATTGCATTGCGTTGACAGTGTTTTGGCAGAAATGTCGCTCTGAACAATAGTCAATCGGCGTTCATTGGGTTCAATGGCGTTGCATTAAAGTTTTAGGCTCTGTTGATTTTGAGGAAAGGAATAGCGCATAACTGGCTCCCTCAACACCTCAATCACGCTTTGAGATATGTGGCTGGCAGTAGTGACAAAGAGGTGTTATCCGCTTGCATTGCGTTAACAATGTTTTGTAAGAAAATTCGCGCTGAAGGAATAGGCCACCGGCGTTCATTGGGTTCAATGCCGTTGCATTAAAGACTACTCTGCAGTCGGCAGCTAACCCTCACCTAAACACATGCGCGGAGTATCGGACTCTCATGCTCTCCGGAGAAGGCGCAGCTCCTCATTCTCCGCCCCACAACCAGACACTGCCCCGCAGCCCCCATAACCGTGACACTGGAAAACCGGTACATTCCAGAGATACACACTCTCCAGCTACTGGGCCGAGTTTCTGAACACCACCGGGGCATCAAGGAGCATGGCCTATGTCGTCTCATTAATGCCTTCGTCCTCAGCCTCTTTTCCTTCACGCTCCTCTATCTGAAACTCCAGGGCACAGAAATCTCCACCCTAGATGCTACGATTCGAACAGCACTTAAGACAGCACAACACCTACCCCTAAATACCTCATCCAAAAAACTCCTCAAGCTAGGCCTACACAACACGATAAGTGAGTTTATCGAGGCCCACCGACATACACAATACATAAGTCTCGCGAAAATTTAACCACCACCAGCAGACACATCCTACACACCCTCGGTATCAGGATACCAGCCACGGATCCCGCACAGCTCCCGGACCCCAGCACATTCACCGCGAACTACTAATTAAACCTCTGCTTAAAAACATGCACACCACCTACCACGAACTCTTCCGCAGAGCCCGCTCACGGGCGCTCCACAAACACTATGGCATGGAACCGGATGCCGTGTGGTTGGATGCCGCATGCACGGGCGGCGAGGACGCGGTTGTAGCCATCACGAACCCCTCCCTACAACCGATTGCCACCCTTCACATATCCCCCTCAGCCACTTCGGAGGAGGCTGGAGAAGCTGGTATTGCCCTAGCCGTCACGCGCACGGAGGGCCGGTATATATATTGTCACAAAGAGGTTTCAAAATAAAAAAAAGCTAGACACAGGCCTCAAGGAATCAAGCAGTGTCTCAGCTTTAAAGAGCACGCGAGTCTCACTTTGTCCTCAAGGCGCCGCCCGGGCACACCTGGCGGCATTATTTCCCCTGCCCATCCAAAAAAGGAAGCAAAAACGTGGGCTCACTTGGAACGAACGAGGTGCCCGTTACTGCGTACAGTACGGCTTCATACGCAGTACGTGCACGACCTCAGGCTGCGGTCGTCGGCGCGAACTGGGCAGAGTGCCATCGGGGAGGACTTCATACGTCACATCCGTGATGCGGCGCAGCACTGTGTAGGTTCCAAAGTAGCGGATATACCGAAGTCCATACCCACACTTTGTCGTCGGGGTGGTACTCGACGTGGCGATGTCGTTGGTTGTATCGTTCTGCATTCGTTGCCTGCTACCGGCGGATGTGCATACGTGGCAGTTAGCGGGCTTCCTCTGTGTGTCGGGTAAATTCCTCGGCGTCTGGCATGAGCGCCTGACCGTCAGGGCGGCTCGGAAGCATGGCGTCGAGCACCATTCGGACATCACGCCCGTAGACGAGGTGAAACGGCGTAAATCGAGTCATTTCCTGAATCTCCGTGTCGTAGGCAAACGTCACATATAAGAGGATCTCATCCCAAGTCTTGTGCTGTACGTCGACGTACATTGTGAGCATGTCTGCTAAGGTTTTGTTGAGGCGCTCCGTGATCCCGTGTGACTGCGGGTGGTATGCAGTAGTCTTGCGTTGGTTCGTGCGAGTCAGGTGGAACACCTTGTTCATGAGCTACGCTGGAAACGCGGTGGCCCTATCGGTGATGATGGAGGACGGGGCGCCATGTCGTAAAACGATGTGGTGTATGAAGAATCGTGCGATTTCAGAGGATGTACTGCGCGGCACCGCTTGGGTTTCCGCATAGCGCGTCAAATAATCAGTCGCAACTATAATCCACTTATTGCCAGAAGACAACGAAGAAAATGGGCCCAGAAGATCAATGACGACTTGGTCGAAAGGTGTGCGAGGTGGAGCAATTGGTTAGAGCCCACCTGCGTGCTTGAGTGGTGGTGACTTACGACGCTGGCACTCACGGCAACCTCTGACGTAGCGGTGGATGGTCTTTGCAAGTTTAGGCCAATAATAGCCCTGACGCACTTGAGCGAGCTGTGCCTGCAAATCCCAAGTGGCCCGAGGTCGGCTCATTATGACACGCCGAAAGAATGTCGTCGCGGAGGTCTGATGGCACGACTAGGAGGTAGGGCCGGTCACCATTGCTGGAGTTTTTTGAACAGTGCGCCATTTCGAATGCAAAAAGAGGACAAGTGGCGGGAAAAGTGTCAAGGTACGTTGGAAGCATGACTTTCCAGGTGATCCATGACAGACCGCAGGTCAGCGTCAGCACGCTGCTTTGCCACTATGTCCGAAATGCTGATCACACCTAGGAAACGATTGTCATCCTCTGCGCTGTCATCAGATTGCTCAATGGGTGCGCGTGAGAGCGTGTCGGTCGGCATCTTCGTGTTTACGTCCGGACTTATAGGCAATTGTGTAATCAAATTCCTTGAAGGCGAAAGCTCAAGCATGCTACGCGGCCTGACGGGTCCCGGAGATTAGTAAGCAGCACAAGGAATGGCAGTCTGTTACCACTTTAAAATGGCGACCAGGGATATAAGGCTGAAATTTCATCGTTCCCCAGACGACAGCTAGGCACTCCTTTTCCGAGGGGGAGTAGTTGATTTCGGTGCGCGAGAGTGTGCGACTCGCATGCGCGATCACACGTTCCACACTTTCTTGATGTTGAACGAGGACGGCACCAAGCCCGATGTTGCTAGCGTCGGTGTGTATCTCGGTAGCAGCCTCCTCATCGATGTGAGCCAGCACAGGGGTAGTGTGCAGCCGTTGGCGTAGCTCTGTGAAACCAGCCTGCTGCTCGGCACTTCAGACGAACGGTGTATCGTCACGTGTTAAACGGGTGAGGGGTTCAGAGTTCTTGGAGAAGTCGGCGATAAAACGGCGGTAGCAGGCGCACAAAGAAAAGAAGCGCTTGGGCGTTTTCTTTGTAGTAGGACGGGTAAACTTGGCTACGGCGGCAGCTTTCTCGGGATCGGGTCGTATGCAATCAGCGCTCACAACATGGCCGAGATACTTGAGCTCTTTGTAGCCAAAGTGGCATTTATGGGGTATAAGTGTCAAATCGGCCAACCACAGGGCATCCAACCCGGTCCGCAGGCGTTCTGGGAGTTGGTCGAAGATTTCCGAGAACACCACCACGTCATCTGGGTAAACTAAACAGGTTTGCCATTTCAGGCCAGCCAGGACAGTATCCACTATGCGCTGAAACGTCGCTGGCGGAGAGCAAAGGCCCAAGGGCAACACCTTAAAATTCATATAGGGCGTCAGGTGTGATAAGGCAGTTTTTTCGCGGTCACGTTCATCAACGTCAATCTGCCAATATCAGGTCTTTGGGTGGGTCGACGAAAAATACTTGGCGAGGTGATGTTTGTCGAGCGAGTTGTCGATGCGGGGCAGCGGATAGATGTCTTTTTTTCGTTATGGCGTTCCGCTTACGGTAATCCTCGCAAAAGCGCAGTGTCTCATCCTTCTCCTTAACAAGCACGACGGGCGACGACCACTGACTCTATGTCGAGGGCTGAATAATGTCGTCTGTAAGCATCTCCTTCACCTGCGTTTGGATAGCCTCGCGTTCCTTCGGGGAAATGCGGTACGGCTGCTGTCGTATGGGGCGAGCGTCATCGGAAGTGATGATCCGATGCTTCGTGATCGTCGTTTGCTGCACTTTCGACGAGGATGCGAAGCGGATTTTGTACTGGAGCAGTAGGGCGCAGAGGTCGCGCTTTTGAGTTGCTGAGAGCCCGGAGCTAATATCGATGCGATCTAGGGACGTGTCCTGACGGTCCATGGCCTCGGACGCAAAGTACTCAGTAACATCGGCCATTTGGTCGGCGCACGTGACAGCAGTAGCTCGGTAAAGGTGACGAGGTTCTCTCGTAAAATTAGTAATAAGGAGTTCTGACCTACCGTTACGGAGGTGGAGAACACTTCGGGCCGCGCAAATGCCATGTGCCAGCAGCAAGGAAAGGTTGTCCTCGGCGACTGCAGATCCATCACGTAGCCTATCATCGCATTCGACGCTTGCAAAAACACTGGAGCGCGGCGAGATCAAGACACTTTAGGTGGAAATAAGAAGGGCGGAGCTGCATTAACAGCACTTCTGTTGGTGCATGGTGATACAGAAGAACGATGTGCGCAAACTATTCGCAAAAATCGCGTGCGCATAAATTGTAAGAAAGTTTTGATAATCAGGTGCGCCGGCTTTTAGCAGCTGTGGCTGAGGCGCTGATTTGGAAACAAAAAATGCAGAGCGCCAAAAAAGAGGGTGTTCGAATATCAAACATAAAGGCCTGTGGTGATGCCTTACATACATATGGTCTCCCACCAACTCAAGAGAGTGGCTAGCAGGCATGGGATCCCTCTGGCGTTTTCTGCGCCGAACAAGCTTTCTATGCTGTGTTCCCACTCGTGCGGTGATGGAAGGCATGGCTGCCAAACCAGACATGGGACAACCTTTGTCCCTTGCTCCATCGGAGTCGTGTATGCTTTCCCACTCTCGTGTGGAAAGATGTACATCGGGCAAACAGAGCGCTACATAAATTAGCGACTCAGGGAGCGTGCGCTAAATGTGAGGAACAAAAATGACAAAGGTGCACATCTTGTGTCACACATTATTAACTGCAGCAGTTGTGCACCGCGATTCGATGAGACGGCGATTCTGGGCCGGAGCAGAAACGAACACGCACGGCTGGCTCTCGAAGCATTCAATATTAAGAAAAAGGCTTAAGGATGTGTTAGGGATACTTCCTTATCAGTTTCTACCGCCGAATTGAAGTTTTTGTGCTCGCATCATTCGCAGTAATCTTGCATGACTGGAATTTTTGTTAGCTTGCGTAAGTGTGGATAAATGTATATGCGTTGGTGAGAGAAGAATAAAGTAATTGTTAGTGTGGCGCCAGTACTTGTATTTCTCCCGTATATGTGGTTTGGAGCTGCGTTGCCGAACTTCGGAGGTGTTGTCGGCTTTCGCTGTCGAAAGCATAACGGTTCTGTGCCGCAATTCAATAACAGCAGCATTCTCACGGAGAAAATCTACGCCCAAAATCAGGTCACGAGAACAGTCGCGGAGCACCGGCAGCTAACTATGAACGTCGAGTCGCTGATCTGGACCCTAGCCGTGCACTGTCCAAGCAGAGTAATAATATGCGCCCCCCTCCCGCCGTACGGATCTGCACGCCAGAGCAAGAAGTTGTAACTTTCTTTAGAAGCGCTGCCAATTTGCCACCGATAATTGAAAACTCTGGTCCTGTGTCCACCAACGCGCTAATGCTGTGACCATCGAGAAGCACGGGTATATCGAGAGAGAAGCGGTCCTTTAGTTCAACTGCTGTCGTCGACGTCGTCAAAGCTCTATCATCGGATGTCTGCGTCGTCTTCATTGTCAGGGGGTCTTTACAGCGTCGATATCCAGCGACCACGCCCCCGGAGGTCGCTGTCCTCAGTTTTCCCGGCGAGGCTGGGCGAGCGGTCCGCTGTCGCTCGCGAGGAGTTCTGCGCATTCGGTGAAAACAATGGACAGCGAGGTGACGGTGATCGGGACTGACGGCGCGCCATGGACCACTGAGATTGCTGGGTCAGGTACTCTTCAATCTGACGGGGCCGTTGGCCAAATCGGGGCCTTGGCGCATCGAAGGAAAAACTCTGCAGGACAAGCTCTCGATATGGGCTCTCCGGCGGAACAGGTGACCGGGCGCCCCACAGTGGAAGCACAAACGCCGGCGGTCGGGGCCATGCCAGACGTCCGCTCTGCGCACGGATTCTCGATCACTCGGGATGCGATGCTGCCCTGGCTGCACGAAGGGTAGCAGGACGTCGTGATGGTTGGGAAAAACTGCCGCTGGATTTGGGGCAGGGCGTAGAAGCGCGTCAGCGTAGGTCCGGCGGCAGTAGTCTGTCTGGTTTGGCGGTGGAAATGCCGGTGTATTTGGGGCAGGGCGCCGCAGAGCTTCAGCGTATGTCGGGCGGCAGTAGTGTCTGCGTAGGCTGTCGTTCGGCGTGTAGCAACGGAGGCCTGATAGCATGCTACACCTATTCGCGCATAACGCTCATAAGGGAGCTGGCCGCTGGCTACGACGTACCACAAATCTTCTCTAGCTCCTCACGGACAACAGCGCGGATGATGTCGCGGAGAAATTCGGTATTGCTGTCGAAAACCGGGAGGGACCCCGTAACAGAAGCAGCAAGGACTGGCCGGCCGTACGCTGTGGAACGCTGCCGGTGGACCTCCTCCATCGTGACTGCCTCCGCTAGATACTCGGAAAATGTGCTGGGGGTTGCTGAGCATGAGGCCGACGAAAAGCTGTTCTTAAACACCGCGTATTAGGTGGCGCAACTTTTTGGCCTCCGACATGGCTCGGTCAGCCCGTCGGAAGAGCCGCGTCATGTCTTCGACGTACATGGTAACTGTTTCGTTGGGAATTTGCATACGGGACTCCAAGGCTCGTTCAGCTCGCTCCCAACAATCAGCGCTGACATACGCGGCGAGCAGTTGACGTCGGAACTCAGGCCATGATGAAAGAGTGTCCTCGCGGTTTTCGTAACATGCACGAGCACCGTCCTCCAAGCTGAAGAAAATGTTCCTCAGCTTGGCGGCGTCATCCCATTGGTTAAATGCGGCGACACGTTCACACTAGGAGCCAATCTTCCACGTCCTCCAGTTGAGTCCCGTGAAAGGACTTTGGTAGCCGTGGGTTCTGGAGGGTGTAGTACGCGGCGCCTTGGATGATTGTTGAGGGGTAGGCGCCGAGGTAGAGTCGCATGGCCTGAGCACAGGAGGCAGTCGCCCAGGCAGCGAGGTTGTCGTCTCCAATACCCTATGCTTAGGGGGCAGTCCAAGATTTCGGCTGCTGACCCTGCGCACTGGCGTGTCGACAGGAAGAGGGCTAGGGTCCTCGGTGTTCGGAGGGGTGTGCAACATATTCCAGAGCGATTTACCCAGCACCTCCACCACAAAATGTCACAAATGGGTCGGAGAATCAAAAAGGCTAGACACAGGCCGCAAGGAATCAAGCAGTGTCCCAGGTGCAAAGAGCACGCGAGAGTCACTTCTTTATCCTCAAGGCGCCGCCCGAGGACACCTGGCGGCAATATACTATCAGTCTCTAACTCTAAAACTGCCATACTAAATTTCGCCCGTGGGGGAGTTCACGTCCCTGCATTTCACATACTGAACTCCCTCGTCCCACACCCGTCCCGCCACAGGGAGCTCTTATGGGTGCATGCCCACTAAGGGAATCCCAGAAACGAGGCTGCCAACGCTTTAGACCAAGGTTCTCTCGACAGCGCACCAGCGGCCTCCGATCTTGGGTTCTCACGGAAGCGCTTGCATTCCTTCAGTGAACTGACGCAGGCCTGCAAAGCCGAGCGTCAGCATACCCCCACACCCTTCCTCTCTCGACAATTATCACCAGACACTGTAGGCGGCTCCAAACACGCACCTTACCCTCCCCTTATATACGCTCGCGCTATCATCACATCTACATAAACCTCTGCTGTACCATCTGCCACCACCCCAAAGCCACTCTCGATCATATTCTTTTCTTCTGCTCGGCGAATCCTCCCCTGCGGGGCCTGGAGCACCTTACCACTTTGGAGGGTTGGGAGACCCTACTGCGCTCCGAGGACCCGGCCAAGCAAGCCATCGTCACAGTCCGGGCTGCCAGCGTCATGAGCCTCCGGGACCTGAATGTTCGTTTCAGTGCAGTGAGGCCGTGCGGGGGCCAAATGACCTGCACGTAATAAACTTCCATGCGTCTAATAAAGTTTGCACCACCACCACCACCACCTTGGGTGTCCATTTTTTAATCCCTCAGAAGGAGGAATTTGCATTAAATCACCACTACCGGATAAGTCTCTGGTAGCTGCTCTAAACGATCTTTTAATTCATGTATTGTTACTGTGCGATAAGGGTCAAGATATATATAGAACACATGGTTATTGTTTTGTGTGTAAGCACAGTGGCTGCAAGAGCTCGAAATTTAGTCTTTAGTATCAGCTCACGAGCTGGGATGTCATGGCAACGCAACCTGAGAGCCGGCTTGCGTTTTCTAAGTGGCGGTGAAATACTATATGGTTCTTGAGTACATTTATGTTATGGGGACTTAAGTTTGATTCTTGAATACATAAGGTCACAGGTGAGAACGTGGCTATCACGTCTTTCATATCACTTATTTTATTAATAATCCCATGCAATTCCATTGTATTAGCAATGTCATTATGATTATTTGGGGATTCATTTCTAAAACTTAGGACCCTGTTTTTTAGGGACACTTATTGGGACTTTTCCCTTTCTTCGCCCAAGAGAGCTCCTCTGCCGGTGCAGCAGAGGTGAGCTCGGTGTTTTTGGAGTGCCGCGGAGAACCCACGGGTGTACTGTTGGTAGGCATCTCCCGACTGGGGGCACCCTTGCGGGCGGCTGACCCAGAGACCGGCAGGCATTTTTTAGAGGTTGGTAGGGCAGCCTTCGCTGCGCCTACCAGGGGCGCGGATGGCCCTGCCTCAGTTCACTGTATGTGTGTCCTGGCCACATGCTGAAACCTGGTGTGGTGCTGTGAGGTGCACAAAAGGTCCTCGGAGGATTTTTGAACGCGGTGCATCGACAGTGGTGCGTCGGACAGCGGAGCGCTGCGCCTGCCAGCCCAGCGTTGTTCGTGTGCGCGTGCGAAGGGTGTGTGCGAGGCGACGGCGACAAAGAGCGTGGCGAGCACAAGGAGCGGCAAGCTGACATGTCAGAAAACCGAGGTGTAAAGGAGGACAGCGGGGCGGAGATCGGGTCATTCAAGTGTGGAGGTGGCAACTGTCGGACTTTGGGCCCGTGCCGCCGTGGACCTCCCTGGGATCACCGACGCAAGCGTCATGATTTCCATGCAAGCGTGGAGGTGGCAGCCGATGGAATGAGGGTCCGTGCTGCCTAAGGCACCCATGGATAGCCTGCTTTAAGCCTCTGGCGTTTCGGGCCGCCGTCGACGGGTCTTGTCTGTTCTTTCTGCTGCTGCCAAGTTCTTCGGGCTGTTGACTGAAGGCCACCGGCGCCTTCCAGCAATTTTCCCCGCTCCTAATACCACCTGGCTCTTTTTCGCCGCTTCCGGCGACGCAACGCAAGCGACACGTCGCAACTCATCAACCAGTGTTCCATACTGTCTATAAGGCATCCCCGCTTCGCTTGGCAAGCTCAATACTAGGTGAACTCTCTCCTTTGTTTTGTAGAGTTGTACGCGTGTTGAGTGTGTGTTTTTCTTGTTTTCGTTTCCGTTTCTTATTGGCCCCCTTTCCTTTAAATTATAGATACGGCTTCGTTTTGTTTTGTGTGATTTTTGTTCTCTTGTTTGAGCACACCTACAAGAATCGGTAATAGTGTCACTGCCGACACAAGCCCAGATCTTACTTTTGGTAGCAAACTTCTCACACCGGTGTGGACAAACACAAATGAGGCCCTGGGCAGCGATCACTATATCATAACTATACAGCTTGATTTCGCCAAAAAGCTAAAAACTACCGTGTCCGAATAACCAGCTGGGATAATCTTCGGAAGCACAGAGAGGCCAAAACATTAGAATCCCCATTTAACCTCCACACATGGATGAGAGCTTAAACACGATGTCCAGGTATTCACGCAAACATTAGACGCCACCCCCGAGACTCCCGTTGCAGACAGTCGCTTAGCGCACCTACTCCAAGCTCAGAACAGTATCCTGACACGCTGGAAAACCCAGAAGCAAAATCGGAAACTTAAGCTAAAATTAGCGCAACTACAGAAACAAATAGAAGAGCACAGTGCCGCACTCAGTAAATCTGACTGGCACCAATTATGTGACGGATTACGCGGTAATCTCTCCTCCACCAGGGCCTGGCATCTTCTACGGCATATGATAGACCCCACTGAATCTAAAAAGCAAACACGGCTTACACTCAAAAGACTTACCCATAAAAATCGTCAAAATCATCAAGCACTGTTACGCCAACTACAATCAACTTATACCACTGTGGGCCAAGCTGTATCATATCCCGACTATGTAGGCCCCGATCAACCCTCCCTCGACGCCCCCATTATGGAGGTTGAAGTCAGAGCAGCCCTTATCAAGCTCCGAAACTCAACCCCTGGGGAAGACCAATTCACAAATATCATGCTCAGAAATCTAGATGACCGTTCAATTTCCCTTCTCACCGACTACTTCAATGAGTGCTGGGAAATGGGGGCGCTACCCGCTGAATGGAAGCACGGGAAAATAATTTTCATTCCTAAACCACATAAGCCCATTAACGCCCAAAACCTCCGTCCCATTTCGCTGACTTCGTGCTTGGGCAAACTATTTGAGCATGTCATCCTCACCCGTCGCACGCAACACATGGAATCCCATGGACTATATCCCCATACTATGGTAGGATTTCAAGCCCACCTCTCGGCACAGGACGCCCTACTGCAGATTTCACACGCTATCCTCAATGACATGTTACATCACACCAGAGCAATCCTGGCAGTCGATCTCACGAAAGCATTGGACAAAGTTACGCACAGCGCCATCCTGCAGGGCATCCAAGAGCTGCAGTTGGGGCCTAAGACCTACAACTATGTTCGGGCCTTCTTAAACGGTCGCACAGCCTCACTGCATATAGGTGATATAGAGACCCCCCCCCCCTTCACACTTGGTAATGTTGGTACCCCGCAAGGAGCGGTGTTATCTCTCTTCCTGTTCAACCTCACCCTCATCCCCCTGGCCAAGGCTCTCAGCCGCATTCCGCACTTAGGACACACACTTTAGGCGGATGATATAACGGTTTGGACCACATACGGCTCGGATGGCGACATAGAATCGACCCTTCAGGAAGCCGCCACAACTATAGCTACTCACGCGGCAAACATTGGGCTTGAATGCTCCCCCACAAAGTCAGCACTCCTCATAATCCGCCCGCGGCGCGTCCCTACCTTCCCCATCACGATCTACCTGCATGACACTCCCATACCACAAACACCTACCCTCCGCATTCTTGGCCTGCATTTACAGGACACGGGGGAAAACAACGTTACCCTGAAAGCACTAAAACAGTCCACTTACTCCGTCATCCATCTTCTTAGAAGGGTTTCACATTCACGAGCCGGTCTAGACGAAGCAGACAATCTCAAGGTGCTGCATGCCTTTGTGCTTAGCCGCATTCTTTACGCGACTCCTTACCTGAACCTCTCCTGTGCGGATAAAGACAAGATCAATGCTCTAATCCGCATGGCTACCAAAGCAGCGCTAAACCTACCAAATAGCACTAGCACGGACACGCTCTTCAAATTAGGAATGCACAACACTATACAAGAACTTATAGATGCACATCGCTACACACAGTACCTTCGTCTGGCTGGCACTGAAACCGGACGATATATACTGGATTCTCTGGGAATTCGCATACCGGCACACACGACAGACTTCATCTCTCTCCGTCGCGCCATACACACCGCGCTTATCCTGAAACCCCTTCCTAAGAATGTCCACCCTGAATACCATCAATCCCGCCGCGTCGCGCGAGCCAAAGCTCTCCATAAAGAATATGGCACTTCAGAGGATGTGCGCTGGGTGGACGCCGCGTGTGGTCCAGACCGTTCAGTAGCTGTGGCTTACCATCCAGCAGCCCCCCCATTTACCCATTTCATAGACCCCCCTTGTACCCCGGAAGAAGCAGAGGAAGCAGCTATAGCAATAGCCATTGCCCAAACCGATGCGGCTTATATACATAAAGATTCCAAAACAGCCGTTCTTAACTTCGCCCGCGGACGCGTCCATCCCCCCGCGTGGCAGATATTGAAAATGTGCACCCTAAATCCCGATAGGCGTATTGAGCTCGTGTGGGTGCCGGCTCACTCTGGCAATCCTGGAAATGAGGCCGCCGATAACATAGCCCGAGGACTTATTTGCCGGGCAAATGGCGACCCCAGTCGGGATTTCTCGAGGGAGCGGGCACACACGTTTTCAGAACTAACTCAACAAGCACGCCTTGCCCATCGACTCTATCCCCCTCCCCACCCCCGCCTATCCCACTCCCAACAAATCCTCTGGAGGCGACTCCAGACCCGAACTCTTCCTACCCCTCAGCGTCTCTCCTACTTCCGCCATGTTTCCCCAGAGTGCACTCTTTGCGGAGCTCCGCACGCCACCCTGGACCACATCCTCTTCAGCTGCCCTGCCGATCCTCCCCCGCAGGGACAGCCCGCCATCGGTACATGGGAGGAATGGGAGGCCCTCCTTGCGTCGCAGGACCCGGACACGCAACTTCGCTGTGTGAACCGGGGTGCCAGTGCCATGGCCGTACGTGGCTTGGACAAATACGCGTAACGTGAGGGCTGTGCGGTGGCGCTTAGACCTTGCACGCTCCAAACTCGCTTGTTTAATAATGTTTTCCATCCATCCATTGTTTGAACCTGCACGCGATAGCGTTCCCCTTCGGAAAGTCGGGAACGCGCTACTATTTCGCGACATGTGGCCCGCCCCGTCGCTCCACATCGGCGAATTTCGTTCTTGCTATGAACAATAATATTCTCTGTATTTCTGCAAATTGTTTCCACGCTTCCTGGAATCTTATGTTTCGTTTAGTTTTAATAGTTAATTATATAACTTTGTTTTGTTTTTCCAGAACGGGTAAGAAAATTATGTAATTAACTATTAAATCCAAAGTAAACGACATTCCTGGAAGCGTGGAAACAATTTGCACAAATCCAGGGAACATATTTGTTGTTCTTTTCTTTCCTCCAGGATGGGCAAGAACTGCAATACGCATCGCAGCGGGGGCGTAGTGGTTGAGCATCCGCCTCGCATGCGGGAGGTTCGGGGTTCGATGCCCAGTGCTGCAGAGTCCACACCGGTGATACAATGGGTACAAGCTTTCCTCCGCCTGGGGCTCGGCTTCTTTAGGGAGAAATGCTTGGGAAATGGGTCTTTGACCCCACCTTCAGTAGAAGAAACAAGCTTGTGTCATGGCGCTCTTTAGCCTCATACGCCCTTGAGCCATAAAAATTCATCATCATTCATTCATTCACCTACAATACGCGGAGCGGACCTGTTCACAGTTAGCGCACTTTGGCGCTGCATTGCAGACATCGGATTCGTGTTCATTAGGTCACATTTGCACATCTTTGGCGGCAATGACAACTGTGACACGCTGGCCAGGATTGAGGACCCTTGCAAAAAAACCCATAGGTAATAATAGCCTATAAGATTATTGACAGTTATTTTTGTTTCAGTGTACTGGTCTTTTAGGCTTGCTGGAATATTGGTATTATTGGCCAAATAGTGCATTGGCCCATAAGACCCAACAGGCCCATAAGACCTGTACGCTCACAGACCCATAGCTGTCACTAATCTGATAGGTTATTGGTTTCCTAATTGTTTTGTACGTTTCATGGTGTATGACTCTCATTCTGTCTACTGGTTCAGATTTCTGTAGGGAACCGCAGCCTGTTTTTCAGCTGTATATGCCTTTGTCGGGCTTTATAATGCAGTTGCAGTCGCGTGCTGGTGCACTGCGAATATCTCAGCGTCGCATATCTGACGCCCGTTGCAAATTAAGTTCGCAAGCGTTAGCTCGATCGTGTACCATGTTTCCGCTATAGTTATACATTACGCGTTTTTTATGTGTGTGGCAGCGAACCACTCAGATATATATGGCCTAACCTAAATGCAAATGCGTGCGCACCGTTTTGTACGCGAGCATGGGTAGTGCTGTCACGGGTGGCAGGATAATTTTCGCATACCGCGACGTGCGTTTGGGACCCAATTATGTTTGGGTTAAGGTGGTTTAACGTCCCAAAGCGACTCAGGCTATGAGATACGCCTTAGTGAAGGGCTCCGGGAATTTCGACTACTTGAGGTTCTTTAACGTGCACTGACATCGCACAGTACACGGGCCTCAAGAATTTCGCCTCCATCGAAATTCGACCACCGCAGCCGAGATCGAACCCTCGTATGCAAGGTTTTATACCATGCACCGAATTTTTATTGTACGTTTTCACTTTCTAATGGTGCGCAAGACGAGCAAACGAATCCTACGGGGCGACTATAATTGCTGCACGTATAATTAGGTGGCCAAGTGGTATTCGCCTGCGCCTGTTAAAAATTTCTTCTCATGTGCTGTTTCCGTTGCAGGTCTCGCGACATCACCTCATAATAATTATTACTGCGGCTTTTGGGGCATGACCTGAGTAAGCGAATACCATGTGGCGACTTATGCATGCTCATGCTTAACTGGCCGCGTGACATTCGCCTGCATCATGAAGTAATTTCTTCTGACGTGCTGCTAGTTCTGTTGCGGGTCTCGCGGCATTATCTCCTCATAGTCATTATCATTGCGGCTTGAGGGGCCGGCTGTGAAAGTCGGAATGATTTAAAGCATGAAAGACTCTGGGTCTCAATTCGTTTGTTTGTTTTTTCTTCACATGACCTAAAGTACTAGGAGACATCACATATGAGAATAGTTCGGCTGTCGGAACCTAAATAGCTCGGAAAAAGACATTTATATTTAACGCGCGTCTGCGGACTCCACGTGGTGATACATGCACCGTATGTACTCGCATAGTGGCCGGCACGTGGTATATAGGTTGCTTCTGCTGCTTTCTCCAGTAGCTGATGTACCTTTTCTTTGATATCAAAATATCGTGCTGTCGCTTATTTTTTTTTACGCCTCCGCGCCTGAAATGACTGTTCGCTTTCATGTTACAAGTCGAGAATGACACACCCACATTCGGAACGCGACTGAGAGTGCTGTGTGACGTGAGAGAAGTTTCGTTTTATATGCTTCAAAGTGTGACGCCGACTCAGTGGGCTTATCAACCTCATCTTAGAATCTTTTTCCCGGCACTTTTGAATAAGGTGTACATGGAACATTAATTTGTGCAGTAGCGGTGGCAGAAACCGTCGTTTTCTCTGCAGGGAGACTGCGCTTTGCTGTGGATCGTTGCTGTCATTCTCTTTGCCCGAGTTTGTAAATTGGTTTCCGCGATGGCGCCTTGACTGTAATTGGTCGATTCCCTTTAGTCTTATGGGGTGCAATTGTAAAACAGGTAAACCAAAAATTAGAGGCGAGTAATTAGACTTGTGCGGAAGAAATGCGGTAGCATTTTGTCTTTCACTCGCTTACCTATTCCAATTTTATTTCAGTCCTGATTACGTTATCTCACACATAGGTGTACTGCAAATATATTATTCTGTTTTAATCCGATTATTTTCAAATTTTACTCAATTTTTATTCCATTTCCATTCGCAATGGCGTTTATTAATTTTGCTGAATCATTCGATCTTAGTCCTCTCGCCTACGAACAATATAATGGCCAAGAAAAATAAAATAAAGTTTCCCAGCTCCTTCTCTCCTACTAGTGGAAAGGCAGATTTTTTTCTCCACTTGTAGTTAGGTATAGATAGCTGGACTTCCTTGTTGCCTTTGGGTTTTTAAATGAATGCACGCCAACAGAGGGCTGTCACTGCGTGGTAAACTTCTTTTTTGCTCATTTTTGGGATTCCCTGATTTTTTATTATTCACGTTTTCTTTTTCAGGAATGCCTGGGCCCCCGTGCAACAGTGACTACAGGTATAACTTGATGGAAAAGTATTTGAAATCCAAGCTTCGTTGCATGCTTAGGCTGCTTAAACATGAAAGCCAGGAGTGGTCTCATGAGGTTACAGAGAATGCATTATGTAAGGCACAAATGCACAATACAAGGATTTTTTACACTGCTTCTCCACAACCATCTAGCAATGAACGGGCTTACATAGCACCAGACCTCTCTGTAATTGTGGTGACGTATCCGTTCTGCCTGGACCAAGTAGTTTGTTTCGAAGTGCTGCTGGCAGTTGTGAACGTAGGCGTTTCTGAACAACTCCAGTTGATTCATCCTGATCCACCATCAATAGACAAGAGATGCCGGCATGCGTAGTTCGTCACTTTGTAAGCACGACTGCTGATGACTCCTTGCTTGATATCTGGAAACTTCCCAAATAGTCATCAGGCACTGCTTCAAACTCTAAGCATAGTTCCAGCGGTGTCAATGTCCAATGGAGGGTATGTGCAGATTGGTCTTGACCATGGCCGGCTTGGCTCGAGTACTAGATTTGTGGAGTTCTGTTGAGAGTTGTAAAATGGCTCTTTGTATATCCTTGAATATTGATGGGCTTCCTTTGTTCAAAAGCAGCTCGCAACAGTTATGGCCTTTGCTAGCTCAGGTCCGCCATCCAATGAGTAAGGACTTAGACAAAGTGTTCCCTATTGGAATATTTTGTGGGACATCAAAGCAATTGTCTCTCGATGATTATCTTGAACCATTACTTCAAGATCTGAATCCCATTTATAAAGATGGATTTGTTCACAATGGTAGAAAGTATAGTGTTCATATTGAAGCTGTACTTTGTGATGCACCTGCCAAAGCATATGTCAAGGCATCTAAGTATTCTTCTGACTATTACGGCCGTGATAAGCGTTGTGCCAAAGGAACATACCTGGGAGGGATGACTTATAAGACAACAACCAGTCCACTTCAAACTGATAATTCATTTCAATGCCAGAGTCAGCCTGAACATCACAAAGGTGTGTCGCCTTTTGACAGGTTAGGGTAACCTATCGTCACTTGTTTCCGTAGAATATATGCATGTTGTCTGCCTTGGAGTTGTTCGGAAACTGGTTGCCTATTGGGTGAAAGCACCTCTCACAGTAAGGCATGTGACAGGCAGATATCAAGAGAGCATCACAGTGCCTTGTAGATTTTGCAAAGGATGTGCATAAAGATTTTCGTCGAAAATGCAGGTCCCTTGATCAATTTGAAAAATGGAAAGCAACAGAGTTTCGCTACTTCTTGCTATATGGTGGACAAGTTGCTCTCAAGGGTGTTCTTTCGTCTGCCATGTATGAGCACTACACTAGCTTGCATGTTGCAATCGCAATTCTTTCCTGTCCACAAACTTGGGGCGTTTGGACTATGCAGAGCAGCTGCTTAGATCTTGTGTGCAGAGATTCATAATTGTGTATGGTAAGGAGCCTCTGGTGTATAATGTCCACTGCCTCATTTACCTGGCTGAGGACTGTCGGAAGTTTGGTTGTTTAGACAACTTCACCTGATTCCCCTTTGAGAACTATCTGAAGAATTGAAAGCACTGGGTAAAATCTGAGAACAAGCCTCTTGCAGAGTTCTACAATAGGATCAATAAAGAACCATCTTGCTCCATTTTATCCTCAAAGGGAAGTCAGGTGTGCGGTGAAATTCCTTCTACTCGCCATACTGACAGCCCAGTTTTGTCCTTGCACACTAAAAGCAGTCTCGAAAATCACTGTGGAACAACACCCCCTTGGCTTCAAGGAGACCGGACAACTGTGTGTTGCTAACAAACAACCGAGTAATTCTTATATTCAACTTTCTAGAGTGCGAACCTGAAATCCGAAATGTTGGGAAACAGTGCAAGATCATTAGTGATCTTTATGTCAAACCTTGCCGGTCATTTCTCCTTTCAATATTTGTTGTCTCGACTAGTGAAAGTTTCCTTGATGTTTTTCATTTCACTAGCATTCTTTAGAAGGGACAGCTGCTGCCATGCAAGTCTAGGCATTTATTCTTGCCACTTTTCCATCTTCTCTAATTGGCAGGACTTGATATGTTTTTTTTTCGGCCAGAAGCTGCAGGCTATTTGCGTTACACATATCCTTCATATTACTTTCTCACTGCTTTAAAAAAGTGAATCTCATGTTGTGATAAAGTAAAAATGACGTGTACAGTCAATACTCACTTTTTGTGAATTTGTATTCCCAGTTTGAGGCTGTCTGCATATTTGAACTAAATGAGCTACAGATTGCGTCCACAAATGCATTGCTTGTCAGCTTGGCTTCAGTCATCTAACAGATAACAAGGAACGTTCTGTGCTGCAAATATACTTGCTGCAGCCTATCATTTCTTGAATGCTTAATCTTGTAACTTTATAGAGAATCATTCAGTAAATTGGCTCTGTTATTGCAAAATTAGTCTATATGCCTTCTTTTTAGGTATCATGTCGTGGAATTTCTTCACGAGAAAACCACATATGTTGTCCCAGACAGCTGGGTTACAACAGAAGGAGAGCCGACATGGTGCTTCTGGCCCCTGTGTGTTGACAAAATGGAGCTAACAAAAATGCTGCAAAAGAGAGTGCCTGTAGAGAAAACATGGAACACATTTGAAGCCAGAATACTCAGCACCAAAAGTGAATAGATTTTTTCTTTTGCCAGCAGGAAGTTCTGTTTTTAGCAATTACATTTTGGGCAGGCGAAGGCACGTGGTACATCAAGGGCTTCTGTGTTGCAGTGTGTGGTCCATTGCTTTCACCACAGGGTCACGTTTATTATATGCAACATAGACATTGAAGTTAATTTTTTGCATTTCAGATAAAAGATAGGTTTCATAGGAACTTATTTATTGTGTGAGCATAGTGCGTGACCCTCGTCTTCATCTGTGAATATTCATCATCATCTCGTATCTTCTTCTTTTGAGGAGTGGCCGCCATATTTGCCAGCGGGAATAAAGAGCTTGCTTGGTCCACAGTCTCACAAGTGGTGGAGGCTGCTCTATATCCCGCATCCTCTCCGTCACCACACTGCAGCTCCGTTCCGGTCGTCACCTGGTCGGACCATCTCCGAAGATGGAAACCGTCGACCAACAACGCCGTGACGCTTCCGCAGGCCCTGCCGGTGCCTCAGCAGGTGTGCTACCCCTACCTGCTGATCCCTCCGCCCGCAACCGACTCCAACGCCCCCGCTGCTCCTATGTCAACTGGACACCCGACATGGACCGTCACGACCCTTCAGCGCGAGCCTCCTACATTTGCTGGTCTCCGTTGTGATGACGTCGAGGACTGGCTCGATCAGTACAATCAGGTCAGTGCCTACAATCGCTGGGACTCTGCCATGAAGCTTCTCCACGTGCCATTCTATTTAACCGCCGTGGCTAAGACTTGGTTCGTCAACCATAAAGATACCATCCCGGACTGGACCCACTTTACATCGCAGCTTCGGCAAATTTTTGGCATTGTTGGTGCCAGCCCGGCCATCTACAAACAAAAGTTAGATGCGCGTGCCCAGCTGCCCGGCGAATCTTACACGTCTTACATTGAAGATGTCTTGAGCCTGTGTCGACGTGTCAACAGTGCCATGTCCGAGTACGATCGGGTTCGTCACATTCTTAAAGGCATCGGCTCCTTTGCTTTTACCACGCTGGCTGGCCAAAACCCTACCTCAGTCAACGATATCCGCACCACATGTCACCGTATTGACGGCCTCCAATCCCTCCGCTTGTAAGACTCCTGGGACCCCCGCCTTTCAACTGATGGGGACTTGCGCTCTCTCATCCGCGAGGAGCTGCACGGCTCCACCTTATCGCCGCTGGATTCCCATCAGCACCGGCCTCAGACCTCGCCATTGCGTGATCTAATCAAGGACGAGCTCGCTTCCATCACTCATCCCGCGGCGTCCGAACCATCTGTACCTCTTTGTGCGCCCACGTATGCCCAGGTCGCTGCGTCTCCTGCTCCTCCCGTCTATGCCTCACATTCGCCGCCCGTACAGCCGACTGTCGCCTCCTTATCCCAGCGGCCCGCAATGTACCAGTGGTTTGGCGGCCGCCTTCGCCTCGCCCTATCTGCTTATAATGCGGAATTCGTGGACATGTTGCCCGCGTTTGTTGTCGGCGTCAGCGCGACGAGCGTAACCAGTTTGGTACCGTTCGCAACGACGAAAGCTACTCATCGTGTGGTTACCGCCCTACATTTGCCTCCAATACTCCTCATCACGACACACACTCATCGTTTCCTTACCGGCCAACGTTTCACCCTAACGATCCTCCCCACTTCTCTCCACCGACCTCTCCCGACCGCTCGCCGATTGTCCGCTCGTCGCGCCGCCGCTCCCCGTCACCATTACGGCGCTCTTCATCGCCTCTACGTCCAGCCTCTCAGGCACCTGGTCGTAATACGGAAAACTAAATTATGCAGTTTCCGGAGGCAAAGCTGCACCACTCGCCCACCCTTCAATTCCTCGTACGCTGCCGTCATACTTGTTAGCTGTTAATGTTGAAGGCAGTATTGTAGACGCATTGATTGACACCGGCGCCGCTGTTTCCGTCATCAGTTCTGCTTTGTGTTCCCATCTTCGTAATGTGCGCACTCCTTACTGCGGCCCTTCTCTCCGTGCTGCTAATGAAGAATCCATGCATCCTTCCGGTCTGTGTAGAGCACGCGTCCTTATCAACGGCATCCTGCAGCACATCGAGTTCGCTGTACTTCCATCCTGTGCTCACCCTCTCATCCTCGGCTGGGATTTCCTCCACTCCGCGCAAGCTGTCATTACATGTTGCCCTCCTACTCTGGAAGTTGCTGACTTCGACCCTTCTGACGCTCCTGCAATTCCATCTCATCACTTGATCAACACCGCGGACCATGTGCTTTATCCCGGCTCCAAAGATGTCATCTTAGTTGCTTCTGCTTACATACATGCTGGGGACGTTTTCGCCACAGCCGTGCCCCGTCTTCTCTCCAGGGGCATTCTCCTCGTCGCATCCCTTCTTCGCTTCGTCAATGGGACTGCCCTTCTGACTGCGCTCAATACTGCGTCGGAGCCCATTCTTCTGCGCGCTGGTACTAAAGTGGCTTCTGTGTCTGCCATTCAACCTGTCACCGTTCTTTCCTCGCCACCATCCAGCTTCGCCATTTCGTCCCATCCTTCTTCTCCGGCAGCTATTTCCGCTACTATCAGCGACGATCTCACGCCTGCTCAAAAAGCAGAATTGCTTGCCCTCTTGAACAAACATGCCGCTTCTTTCGACGCCCAGTCAAAAATTTTGAGCCAAACATCGGCGGCTACGCATCGCATCCACACTGACGGTTCGCGCAAATTCGCCGCCACCCGTATCGTGTGTCTTCTAGTGAACGAAAAATTATTCAAGATAATGTCACCGACATGCTCAAGCACCGCATCATACGACCTTCTTCAAGTCCTTGGTCCTCACCAGTCGTGCTGGTACAAAAGAAGGATGGTTCCGTACGCTTTTGTGTCGACTATCGCGCCCTCAATAAGATCACTCGAAAACATGTTTATCCACTTCCTCGGATTGACGACGCCCTCGACTGTCTCCAAGGTGCTCAATTTTTCTCTAGTCTTGACCTCCGATCCGGCTACTGGCAAATCCCCATGCATGAAGAGGACAAAGAGAAGACAGCTTTCGCCACGCCAGATGGCTTATATGAATTTAACGTTATGCCGTTCGGCTCGTGCAATGCTCCGGCCACGTTCGAACGCATGGTTGACACCGTACTCCGCGGGCTGAAATGGAAAACTTGCCTCTGCTACCTGGACGACATCGCAAGTTTCTCCTCGACTTTTTCTGAGCACCTCGCCGGCCTCGATGAAGTTCTAAGTGCTCTTTCCGCGGCCGGACTTCAGTTAAACACAAAGAAGTGTTGCTTTGCTTCCACTTCTATCAAAGTTCTCGGACACGTCGTTAGTCGCAGAGGCATAAAACCAGATCCTGATAAAGTTGCTGCAGTGCTGAATTTTCCCCGCCCCAGACGGATTAAAGACCTGCGCAGTTTTCTAGGACTCGCCTCATACTTTCGTCGTTTCATCCGAGGTGTCGCATCCATCGCCGCACCTTTGCATCCGCTTCTTGGAGTCAGCACGCCCTTCGTTTGGTCTGAGGCCTGCGAGGCCGCCTTTACTTCTCTAAAGTAGGCTCTCACATCTGATCCGATACTGGCTCATTTTGATGACAGCGCTACAACGATTTTGCACACTGACGCCAGTGGACACGGCATTGGTGCCGTTCTTCTGCAGCGCCCGCAATCTTCGACTGAGCGCGTGATTGCTTACGCAAGTCGTACCCTGACTGCAGCGGAGCAGAACTACACGATCTCTGAACAAGAGTGTCTTGCAGTTGTCTGGGCCGTTCAGAAATTTCGTCCCTATTTGTACGGTCGCCAGTTCACATTGTAACTGACCATCATGCGCTGTGCTGGTTGTCGTCACAGAAGAATTTGTCTGGGCGCCTCGGCCGCTGGATTCTGCGCCTCCAGGAGTATGATTTCACAGTCACCTACAAATCGGGAAAAAAACACAAAGACGCCGATGCGCTCTCTCGTTGCCCCCTCGCCTCCGCAGAACCTCTGTGCTCTCCTCCTGTTGCTTCATCGCTCCCAACTACTAATTCCATCACTACCCACGCCTCGACGGCCGCAGCCATTAATCTGGTGCCGACTCCCGCTCTCGGCGATCTCGCTTCACCACAGCGGGCCGGCCCTTACTGCCGGACTCTCATTGAACGCCTGAGTGGTGCTAAGCGGCCTCCAGATGCCCGCCTCCGACGCCAACTCAACTGTTTCAAGCTGGTTGACGGCATCCTTTTTTGACACAATCATAGCCCCCTGGGTCACGCCTGGGTGCTTGTCATTCCCCATTCTCTTCACCGTGAAGTTTTGCAGACGCTTCATGACGACCCCGTGGCCGGCCACTTAGGATTTCAGAAAACATATGACCGTATAAAGCGCCGTTTCTTTTGGCCTGGTCTCTCCACCTCTGTCGCCAAATATATTGCATCTTGCATCCCTTTCCAACGCCGCAAACGCTCCACGTCTCCTCCTGCTGGCCTTCTACAACCTCTTCCCTGTCCTTTCTCACCCTTCGAAGTCGTTGGTATCGACCTGTACGGTCCCTTGCCACTAACCTTATCGGGCAACCGCTGGATCGTCACAGCCGTCGACCACTTTACATGGTACGCTGAAACAGCCCCCGTTCCGTCTGGCTATGCCTCTGAAATCGCCCATTTCTTGCTCAACGCCATTCTTCTGCGCCATGAAGCCCCACGTGTCCTTATCAGTGACCGCGGCAAGTCATTCCTCTCCAGCATCCTTGCCGAAGTTCTTCATGCTTCCCGGACCGCCCATAAAACAACTTCAGCCTATCATCCCCAGACCAATGAGCTCACCGAACGGTTTCACCGCACCCTGTCAGATATGCTGTCTATGTACATTCACCCCGCCCACACCAACTGGGACGCTATGCTCCCCTTTGTAACCTTTGCCTACAATACTGCCGTGCAACGAACAACCCGTTTTTTCCCCTTTTTTTCTTGAGTTCGGTCGCCCCCCTACCTTCACTCTCGAAGCATCTTCTCTGCCCCCACAACCTCTTCCGGCCTTTCCTATGACGAATTTACTTCCCGTCTTGCCTATTGTCGCACCATTGCTCGCCTGAACACTGACGCCTGCCAAGCCTCCCGGAAAACAACCTATGACTTCAAACACCGTGGAGTGCGTTGCTCCTGTCCATCCTGCCCATGACCGGCGTTGTCGCGGTGAAGATATTGTTCATGTGTCGCGCTTAAAGCCCTTCACCCGTGGCCCTACTTCCCTCTAACGTGCGCCCGGGACGCTCGCTTTCGCCCATAGGGGGAGAAAGTGTAAGCACAGTGCGTGACCCTCGTCTTCATCTGTGAATAGTCATCATCTCGCATCTTCTTTTGACGAGTGGCCGAAATATTTGCCAGCGGGAATAAAGAGCTCGCTTGGTCACAGTCTCACAATTGTTATAATTTACTGTTGTCTTCAGTGCACCTGTGGAAATATCTGGTGTCCTGGTGACTAGGCCACAATTTCGCCATTGGGTGCCCACCGCAGGCTCACTGACAAGGGCACAGGAAGTGCTGTTTGTTGCAGAAATGACATCAGACCTCGAGACTGAAGACTCTGGTGTTTAAAGGCGTAACCGTCACAAGCGCTGAAAAAGTGGCCGTCACATCCGATGAGGAAGAAGGTGAATTTGGGGAAATTAAGATAATGTGTGTTATTCCACCAAATGCTTTACTGTTGGTGTATACATGCTGATGCCTTAGAGAAGCAGATGACAACGTGTTTTCTGCTGTATATATTGGAAGTGTACCCAAAAAAATTTTTTGCATGGTAGTAGCTTGTGAGAAGCCAGTGTACCAACTTTGTTGAAAACCAGAAGCAATACATTCGTTAAGGTATTCACATCCCAGTTTGGAAATATTTAGTGCATTGAGCTGGTTTTGCCTTGTGAATATATCTTAATCATTACTTTTTCCATGTACACCAATGCAGGTAATTTAATTTGCGTGTGCATCATAATCAGACATCTTTTTTTCATTTTTGAGTAGTCTTAACCTCTTTGGCACTGGTGTAGCAGAGCATTTGCTACAAATGACAATGAAATCACGGGATGGCAAGCAAGCTTCTAATTTTTTGTGTGTCAATTTATGCATCTTGTTATATCTTTTGCAGTACCCACTGTGATGCGACAGATGTTTCATTGCCACAAGAACCATGCCTTGCAAAGCTGTAAGTTGCAACTTTTGCTTTATTTGCACTATGTAGACAAACAAATTTTTGGTGCAGCTTCTTCAACTGCAAAACCACATCCAAGGTCTAGATTGCAGCCTAGTCAAACTACACAATGTGGTTAGTTATCTGTTTGCCACATAGATAGTGGTCCCTAGTGTGTGTGTGTGCGTGCGTGCGTGCGTGCGTGTGTGCGTGCGTGTGTGTGTGCGTGCGCGTGTGTGTGTGCGTGTGTGCGTGCGCACGCGCGCGGGCGGCCGGGCGGGCGGGCGGGGTGTTGGTACAGCAGTAACACCTGCCCTGCCTTTGCATCACGGGGAAGACCATTATAGCAGCCATACTGAGCAGGACAGTAAGTCTCATATAGCGTTAGCTTTCTGCATTTCTTGGATTACAATAATGCTTTTTTACACCATGCCATGCCTGCTGGTAGGTGCTAAGCTTTCCTGAATAAGTGACCATGTAAGTCATTCGCTCGTGTAGTGTATGTGGCCTCAGCAAAGGTTAGCCACACATAGCTGGCAAAAAGACTGCAGTAGTATAATTCAAGTCAGTGGCCTCAACAGAGCTTAGTCATAGATTGCTGCAAAAAAACTAGTAGTACTACACTTATAAACTGTCTTTACGTCATGCGCTTAGCAGGTCCTTCCTTGGGGTGAGGAGGCGCATCACTGGCTCAAATGCAGGGAGATCATCTGATTTGTTAAACCCATTGTTGTGCTTCTGAGATGAATGAAATTGCCAAATGCATTTGGAGTGCTTGTGCTCTCTTTTAGTTCAAGTGCACAGTTCTTAATATTCCTGCCATTAATATCCAGAGTCGGTGTCATAGCCAGCACAGCCCATCCAACGGACAGTCAGTAGGAACAGTTATGCTTCACCAAGCTCCACTGGATTTCAGATTTCTCCAGGTAGGACTTTAGATGATGTGGTTGCTAACACAACTGTGAAAACTTCAGTGAATTTCAGTTTCCCTTGTTCTTGCAAGAATATGATTGCATGTAGATGTCTAAAATTCATTGGAACATGTAGCTCTTAAAACAGAGGTCAGTGCATAAACATTTCTTGCTTCAACTTGCAGACAACAGTGCAGAACTGCTGCAGCAGCTTACCACTCCTTCTGCCCAGCTTTCATGTATTAACCCTCATGAAATTCCATGGCCCTGCGAAACCTAAAGTTTTTACAGTAACTTTTAGGAGTTGTGCTCAATTTCGACGTGAAAATGGATTTTCATTTCCAGATTGCATATGGAACCTGGGAATTTCACCAGCTGGAAAAAATTCCAGGTTCCATAATCTAGCTGGAAATTATTATATCTAGAAATGTTTCCAGCTGGAAGCATTTCCAGTTCCATATTCCAGCTGAAAATAAATTTTCCGACTGGAGAAGTTTAACGGAGGACATGTTTCTCAGCTCAAAGTTCCACGCCAAAGAGTACACCTACACCAGCTGGAAGGCTATAATTTCTAGCGGTAACTTTTTTTAACAGGTATTGTTGAAGGAAAAGACTGATTTTCACCAAAAGCTTTCATTACTTCAAAGTAGAACGAGGCCTAATGGAAAATTGCTGATTTCTCTTGCTGTCGAACGTCATCTGCTGAAATTGGATATCAGCTACAGATGCACAAAACACTCATTCGTCGTTTACACAGCCACGCTGTCAGGGAAAAGCACCTGAGGACGAAAAAAACACAGAAAAGCGAGCGCACGCACACGCAGCAACAACTGAACTTCCGAACGCCGGCCATATTTGATATCTACTTCAGTACGGCTTGCGATCGGCTTTGGCTAGTTTTGGCTAAACCCGATTAATATAAAGAAACGTGTTGTAGCAAAATCATTCATTCGCATTGGTTGAAGCGTTGAGGTTTGCTTTTTTGTCGTTGTTCTTGTGCAAATTCGCCCTCTGGAATTAAGGACTAGGTACTGACTTTTTTCAATAATGAATGCTAACAAAACTCGATGCTGAGGTCCATGTCACAGATGTGGCAAATGGCCTACGTCGGCTTCATCATCGGTTGGCAGCTGCGGCTGAATAGATGTCTGTCGCACAAGCACGGGACAAGTTTGAGAGTATTTCTTTAGAAATTTCAGCTGGATTTGTTATTTCCTTTTTCCAGTTGGATTTCGTAGTTTACAGCAGGGAAAGTTCCAGCTAGGAAATGCAATATCCAGCTAGGAAAGTTTCAGCTAGGAAATGCAATATCCAGCTGTAAAGATTCCAGCTTAAAAAGTTTCTACCTGGAATTCTTTATTTTCCAGCTGGAAAAATTCCAGCTGGGAATTTTTGTTTTCCAGCTGGAAATGAAACTGCCATTTTCATCGGCGAAGGCAGAGTTTATTTACAGCTTTCCAAAGCAAAATATTTGACAACCATGCAATACTGCTTGCTTAAGTCAGTGGTGTTTGGAGACTGCTGTCAAGATCAAAACTACTCCATCTTCTTTGCCACAGGATTGCCCTAGCTTGCCTGCACGAAGTGTAGAAGAAGTAATGGATATTGAGGAGTACTTAGCTGCGAATTCCTACTCTGAAAAGCTTGTAAGCTTTGTGTTTTTTCGATTACTTGTCACTGATACTATATATGCTCTCTTTTTGCGTTCTCTTGTTTGTTTTATTGCTTTTGAAATATCTGCTGGTTTATAGTGAGTCTCTTATGCCTGGAATGATCAAACTTTTTATTGTGAGTCATAATTCCCATTTAATACAGTCTTTAATGGAATGTTACCTGATACCACAAGTAATAAAAAAGTCTTTTCCTATTTTTGTATGTATGCCATACAATGTAATCGGAGTTGCCAGTTGCAGAGTGCTAATATACATTTCTTTTCTTTGTCCACATATGCAGATGCAGTATTTCTCAAGGCTCAGTGGGACGAATGTCCAGGACATCGTCCGCACTCTTCTACGCCAGTTACTTGCGAAGCCAGCTGCCTTGATGTTCAGTTGGAAAGGGTCAACGGGGCAGGAGTACTCATTTGAGATGTTGAACGGCACCCTTAATCTAAGCTTGAGTAAGAGCATTACTTGGTGACTACTGGGAGCTCTGTTCAAAACTAGGTATTATCATTGCACTTTTATTACAGATTGTTTCTAGCATAAAAAGATATACTGCTAAAGCAGGCAGTAAGTGCTGACTTATTTCACTAATTTTACGAAATTCACATTCAAATAACTGCACTAGCATGCTTATCACATACAGTTTGAAAACTAGCAAATGCAGCTCTTGTATCAAGGTGCCAGGACCAGTTTTGAAAATTCATTTTCATGAAAGGAAACGGCGCAGTAATTGTCTCACATATCTCTGCCGCCCGAGCTGTTCTGTAAGGGAAGGGATAAAGGAGGAATTCAAGAAAGTGATGTCCCCACAGGACAAGTAGATTAATTTTTGTCGTTCTCTTACCACAAATGAACGCAGAACTTATTCTATTGCAAATGTACATTGAATAAATCTGCCGACTAGTGCAATCTTCGAACAAGATCAGAATACATAACCGAATCATAAGTCATCTAGGTGAACTTCAGGTAGGCTTATGCAAAATGTATGCTTGTATAGTGAGTGCTGCATCTGTGCCCATCGTTAGACATCATCAAATTATGAGGCCTGCATGCGTATGTCATTTCTGTATTCTGCACTTTGTCATAACCTTACTGCGCTATTGTACAGGCGCGGACAGAAGTAAACGGAGCGCGCCGCACAAGATAGAACTAGCGTTCCTGTATATGCTCCCGTATTGAGCAGAGTTGCGCGACTGTTTTCCTCGCGCCGCTCTTGACGCCATTCGCCGAGCGGCCGTCACGTGATTCCGCGGACGACGATTGTTCCATTTTAAAGTGGAGGAGCTGACTTTCCAGGCGCAACGCCGGTTCCTCACCACCCCAGTAAACTCTCGGCTCCCAATCGTGATCGGACGCGTCCGGTGCAGTCAGCTGCGGTGTGTTCCCACCTTTTCCGTGCGCTCCAGTTGTATATATTTTGATAGTCTGCAGTGACGGCAGCCTAATCTGATAAAATTACAGTTCAATATAAATTATAAATTGTTCAGCAGGCACGTTCAAACGCCATGCGGCGACTCATGTTTGCCATCAACAAATTATCTTCATTTTTCCTGCAACGCTACGACTTCCGAATGAAAATGTAAACAAAGGTTTTGTTCCTAACCTAAGTGTACCTGACAGAGCATTTCTCATGTGCAGCCGCTGCCAGCCTGTCTGCTTATTCTGCTGCCACCTCTAGCATTTTGCAGAAATGGTTTGTTTTGTGAAATTATGTTTCAGAAGCAAACTGCATGTGAAATTTGGTTCTAGTCCTAATATACTATATAGAAGTGGGAGGCCAGTTTCTCTGCAAGAGAACAAGGTTTGCCTAGGCTATTTAACTATTTTATTTGTTAAGAATGCCCTTAAGGTTCCACTGACAAGTATGTTAACACTGGAGGAGAGAAGAACAAAAATAGCATGAAATACTTGGAAGCAAAATGGGATATTCAGATAATTATTTTTCGTTGAGTAAAAGCATGGAGCAGTCCAAAACAAAGATATTTCAGAATGCAGTAAAGGTACATATATCTCAAGTATAGGTCAAGGGAAAACGCAATAGTGCTTGGGGTAAAACGAGCAAATAACAGCACCGGAAAGAGATACACATCACTTTTCGAGATCCTTGGAAACTATTAAAGAAGTACGGCAGGTGATGTGTTTGGCTTGAAAAGATGGCCATGGCATAAGAAAAATGCAATAGAGGGCTAGAAGTCAGAGCAACAAATGATACGTATATTTTGTGAAAGATAAGCGCGCGAGTTTGCGATATCTGTGTCTTCGGTTGGTTAGATTTACTTGCGTGCAAAATGCATTGCTTTAGACTACCCGCATTCACATTGTACGCAGCGTGGTTTCACAAGCTTCGTGCAACATCGGCGGTCGCAACCCTATAGAATAATGTATTTCAACGTGGTTCTGCAGGGAGATGAATTACCGCACTTCTCTTTATCGCACAACTAACGCAGGTTTTTATTTTCAACCATTTCTGCGCCAATAATGTCCGTACTGTGAGCTATCGCTGTCATTCCGCGATCTTTCTGTCATGTTGTATGATATTTTTCGGCTAATCAGATTATACTTCGGCGTTTTTTTTCAACCAGGTATCATGAGCTTAGCATCGATCCCTGAGCACTGAGACAGTAAAAGGGAAAAAGGATGCCCGCAATCCAGCGCCGTTTGTAAGCTTTAAAAAAAAGCGAACTGCTCTACAACGCCAGTCCCGTCATGATCCCAGCGCCTGTGCGCTCGAGGAGCTGCTTTCCCGCACAGCTTGGAACAAAATGGTGGACCTTTGCGCAACTCTGCTCCCTGTGGGAGCATATACAGGAACACTAGATAGAACTAAAGTCACTGGAACAGGAAAAGTACCGCAGCCATCACCGGAGCCGCCATATTTGGTTCAGCGCCGCTGAAGAGACGGCCGCGCGCAGTCTCTACGCAGGCATGAACTGCACAAGCTTCACTACGCGACTGAAAATGTTGTGCACTGTTATCTCGGCCCATAAGTGCTACTTAATGCTCCGGACGATCTGTGTGCCGGCGGCCACGAGGAAGAAGCGAGCGGACCTTTTATTGCGGGGAATGGCCACGTCACCGCCGAGAACAGAATGGGGAGCGCGCGCGCACTCCCGGTTCGTTCTCGGCGGTAGCGTAATCATTCCCCGCCATAAATGGTCCGCGCGCGCTGTCCCGCCGGCGCGGCGGCGAGAGAAAACCAATGCGGTACTTTTCCCGTTCCAGTGACTTTAGATGGATGGATGGATGGATACGGCTGAACCCTTTACATCGGGCGGTGGCTCAAGCCACCTAGCCATGTCTTGTGAAATTTTACTACTGTCTTGCTTTTAGCCACCAATCAGATAACCTTCGCTTGGTTACTTCTAACCTCTTAAAATCCACTTTCCCTTCACTATCTTTAAACCCCAATGCCTTGGGTAAGTCAGCCCCGCTGCCTTCCACTGTAGGGTGAAGCCCTTTACAGAAAAGTATCAAGTGTTCAGCTGTTTCCTCCTCCTCTCCGCACGCAATGCACAAAGTGCCTATCTCCTGGTACCTGACTCTATACGTCTTAGTCCGCAAAACTCCAGTCCTGGCCTCAAACAACAAAGAACTTCCCCTACAATTATCATAGATATTTTCTTTGACAATTTCCTGTTTAAAGGTCCGGTATGTTTCTAGTGCCGATTTCGTCAGCATCCCTGTTTTCCACAAAGCTCTCTCTGTTCCTTTAACCTTTTCCTTAACCGATAATTGCTGATTTGCCCCCTTACTGCTGTCCAGATATTTGCTTGTCAATTTTCTAGTTCGCTTTCTCCATTTCGTGTCAACATTCTTTATATACAGGTATCTGAAAACTTTCCTAGCCCACCGCTTTGCCTCCATCCTTCTCAATCGTTCCTCAAATGCTATCTTACTGCTAGCCTCTCTGCTCTCGAAAGACGCCCATCCCATATCACCCTGTACCCCCTGATTTGGTGTATTGTCATGTGCTCCCAAAGCTAACCTCCCTACTCCCCGTTGCCTAATTTCCAGCCTTGCTTGAACATCTGGCCTCATACACAGGACCGCATTCCCGAAGGTCAGGTCCCGAAGGTCCCTCTTACCACCTCATACCTATTGTAATTCCACAGTGCCCTATTTTTCATGACAGCTGCATTCCTACTAGCTTTATTCATTACATATTTTTCATGCTCTGTCAGATACTCAACACTGTTATTTATCCACACCCCAAGATACTTGTACTCATTCACTACTTTTAGCACGAACTCCTGTATTCTATGCTCGCCGCCCTCTTTATTAAATGTCATGACTGCAGATTTTTCCTTACTATACTTGAAGCCTAATCTATCTCCCTCTGTACTGCATATGTCTAACAACTTCTGCAGGTCTTCCTTGTTGTCAGCCATTATTACTATATCGTCCGCATATATTAGTCCCTGTAATGTCTGTTTAATCAATTCCCCTTGCTTGAAAAAAGATAGGTTGAAACCTAGTCCGCTCCCCTCTAGCTTGGCCTCCAAACCTTGCAGGTACAACATGAACAACAAAGGGGACAGAGGACATCCTTGTCTAAGCCCCCGCTGTATCTCTACAGGCCCTGATACATTTTTTTCCCATTTTATGAGCACTCTGTTACCTCTATATATATCTTTTAAAAGATTAATTACTCCATTTTCCACATCCAATGTGCCCAATATGTCCCACAAATGCTCCTGAGTAAAGTTGTCATAGGCTCCCCTAATATCCAGAAATGCTAGCAATAAGGGCCTATGTTCCTTTTCCGCAATTTCTATACACTGTGTCAATGAAAATAGATTGTCCTCCAACCTCCTTTGTTTCCGGAACCCATTCTGTAGTTCCCCTAACACCCCCTCGTTCTCCACCCAAGCCTGCAGTCTATCCTTTATAATTTGCTTCACCACCCTGTAAACCACAGATGTCACTGTTATGGGGCGATAGTTACTTACGTCTGCTTTGTCCCCCTTTCCCTTATATATCATGTTCATTCAACTTAATCGCCATTCATCGGGGACTTTCTCATCCACTATCATTTTGTTCACTACCTGTATTAATGTTTGCTTGGATTTTGGTCCTAACTTCTTTATCAACATAATCGGGATACCATCTGGTCCTGTTGATGTGCCACTAGGAACCTTCTTCTCTGCCCTTTCCCACTCTCCTTGCTCAAGTGAAGCTATTGCTGTAACCGGTCTATCCTCCTTCGATAAATTATGTACCACGTGCTTTGCTGAAAATTTTTCCGTCATCCTTGTTCCTATGTGTTTTATTGCTTCATCCCCTTCTAGTCGAATACCCTCATCTGCAACAATAAACCTTTGTTCTAGCCTAGTTTTATTACTCATTGCATTTAGATGTTTCCAGAATTTTTGGGCTGCTTTTCTATCCTTTTTATTTACTTTTGACATCCATTGGGCACCCTTTCTTCGAATTTTCTCATTAATCAAATAGGATGCGTCCCTTCTACACTTTATGAAGGTATCCCATTTTCTGTCTACTTCGGGTTTTGGTTCCCCCCTCTTCTTGGAATATCTGTGTTTCCTGGATGCTTCCTTGCGCTTTTCTATTGCCCTCTTGACCTCCTCATCCCACCAACTCTTGGGTTTGTATCTTTTCCCTTTTAGCTTTACTTGCACCTTAGCTAGCTCTAGCTCCAGTAATCGAGTTAATTTGGTATAAGTCCATTCTGTTTCACTATCCTCAAAAATTACTTTCTCGATTTGTTTGGCTGCTACTTCCAATTGCTTTTCTGAGTAAAAATTTTACCCTGATTGTTTATCTTGATTCAGTCCTACATTGCTTTTTCTTCTGAAGCTCAACTTAATACGCTTGTGGTCACTACCTAGACTTCTGGAACCATCTTCATCTATGCTCATTACCCCTAATCTGTTATACATCCTCTGTGACATTAGTGCATAATCTATCGTCGAGTGCAGACTCCCCGCCTCCCATGTTATGAGCCCTTCACACTTCTCGGTGCTGTTGCATACAACTAAATCATGCCTGTCACACATGTCCTGCAGCATGCTTCCTGTCGAATCCGTGTACCCATCCAGGTCTCCTATGTGTGCATTCATGTCGCCTAATATAATTACCTCGCCCTGTCCTCCTAGCTCATCAATGTCGCTTGCAATACATTCTAACATTTTCCTGTTTTCCTCTTTGGCATTAACCCCTGTCCACAGGTATACAAAGCCAAGGAGTGTTTGCTTGCCTGCCACTGTTCCTTTTAGCCATAAATGTTCCCTGCATCCCAGTCTAACCCTTTGAAAATTCATACTTTTATGAATGAATGCCCCAATTCCACCTCCCTTTCTGCTGCCCTCTGTTCTATTGCAATATTCCCATGCGTAGTCTGGGTTACAGGGTGGTTGCTCCATGTCTCTAAGATGTGTTTCCGCTAAACCATATACCATTAATTCCTCCTGTCTTAACTGTTCTTCTATTTCCTCCCATTTCAGTCTATTCCTTCCACCTTGCATGTTAATGAAACCTATATCTGAATTAACTTGGCCCTGGCGCTTGCGTCTCTTTTTTCCCCTATGGTTCCATTGTCCGTTTGATCCTAATTCTTCCTTCTCTACACTGGTTCCTTCAGAGCTCTGGGTCCCCCCAAAAAAGCTGTTGCCTGGCGACCTATCCTACTACCCACCTTCTTGCCAGTGGCACCACCGTAGTGGATGCCATCCTGTGCAAAAGGGTGGGGCCTAACCTCGTACACTTCCCTGTTGACCTCCATCACCTCGTATCTTAGTCGTCGACTCAATAGCCTAATTACCCGATTAGTCTCCACGACCCTCCTTTCCGTTTCGCGAGCCTGCCTCTGGACCTCTGGGATTGTGCATATGGTCACATGCACACTCTCAGAGGCCTCTCTAAGCATACGCATCCCCACCTCCAACTGCGTCTCAAGATTCTGGCTCCTCCCCTGCAGTACATCATTGAGACCAGCATGGATGACCACAAGGTGTTCGCCATCCATGCTGCCCACCACCACCTCCCGGGCTCTGGCCATTGCATCCACCATGCACTTTCCCGACTGAGCCTCCACCTGCACCCGCCTGTCTGCCTTCACTGCCGTCAGAACGCCTCCCTCAACCCTCGCTACATTCGAGTCCCCGACCACCAGAACTCTCCTGCGCCCCAAACGTTCGCTTCCTAATTCCATCTGTTGGCCTCCGGATCGCTCTAGCTGACTCTCCTGCCGCTGTAAGCTATTGTCGCGAGTTTCCATGCCCGCTTTAACCTTTTTCATTTCGTTCTCATTTTTCTCACTCAATGCTCGCTGCACTACAGCACTGTACGATCGACGAGCCTCGTCCCCCACCTGACACTTCTCCGAACTGGGGTGCCCAGCCGGCCGCGACCTGAGCGCTTCAACCTGTTTTTCTAGCTGGGTCCGATTTTCCCGCTCTTCTTTAATCTCGCCCACCATTCGCTTCAACAGGGCGGCATTATTCTCCTCCTTTTTAATCAAATCGGCGACCTGAGCTTCCAGCTTAATCCGTGCCTCTCGTTCGACCTGCCGGTCCGCATTAAGTGCATTAAACCCAGCTTCCCATTCCCCTTTTAACGCATGAACGGCGTCCCCAAACCGCTTGCAGATCTTACACACGAAGCTAGCCTCATCCGCCTCGGCTAAGCTCCCGAACCCTGTCTCATCTAAGTAACACCAACGGTCGCACTCCTGGCACTGTACTAACTCCTCGTCCTTGTCCTCCTTAACTTTCCTAGCTTGCCGACCCATCGTCCGGCCGACTGCGCCTTGTGAAAGCCCGCCAAAATTCCTATGCGTAAAAACCCGCCAAGAATATTACACAAAACTTCAGCACTACGCAACGTAAAAGCCCGCCAAAATTCCTAGAGAAGAAACCTTCGGCACTAGTCAACGTAAGAGCCCGCTAAAACTCCTGCAGAAAAACCTTCGGCACTGCGCAACGTAAAAGCCCGCCAAAATTCCTACACACAAAACCTTCGGCACTACACAACGTAAAAGCCCACCAAAATTCCTACACAAAAACCTTCGGCACTACGCAACGTAAACGCCCGCCAAAAATCCTACACCAAAAACTTTCAGCAATACGCAAGGTAAAAGCCTTCCAAAATTTCTACGCAAAAACCTTCGGCGCACACACTTCCGCTAGCCTTTCTAGCCTTAACTCGGTTTAAAACTACTGCCCGAAAGCATGTACAAGCGCAAACACCAAAAGGCACTTAGCTTCAGACGTAGTCGCTGGAGCTCCGAAAAAAAGCGTCCGCCTCCGACGGTGTCACGAGCGACTGTCACGAACGACGGTGTCACGAGAGGACTGCTTGTCAGCGCCGCCTAGCAGAACAGACGAAAGCTCGAAATCGCCACGCGCATGTGCAGGCGCTCTTCCGGCGCGACCCTCTCAATGCTCCGCTTGCCTCGCATTCGTCCGGCGTCTGTGTCGTGGTGATGATGATCGTGATCGGATGGTTGCGCTTTCTTTAGCTAGCGAACATTTCAGAATACAAACAGCGCGGTCTTGATAAGGCAAATTGCGCGGTGACGGCTCTACCATTAAGCCGCTTCGTTTGAGACAGCTGTAGCGCGTTTGCGCCGCAAACAACTCGCATGTTTCGAACTTTTGCTGCCGCTGGGACTCTGCTGCGTCTCACTCGCAAGCAAACGCGCTCAAAACACTTGGCGTACTGCCGCAGTTTTGTGTTAATTTTCTACAGTTATCACTGATGATTCGCCTTGTCCCTACCAGGCGCTGACGCAGCACTAGTGCATGCACCCTGCCTGTCTCCCCCGAAGCAAACTGCCCCTATACTGGATCCTGCTCTTATCGCCACCGAGACAGTGCGCTGCATATCGCGCTGTCAAGTGTGGAGCAGAGCTCATGGTAATCACTTTGCATGCACCTTCGGATCTTAGGATGTCTGCAAGCACTCACCCACACGAATGCCGCGGCAGCAGTGCGTCACTGTTGTGTGCCCCGCGTGCGAAAGTCGGCATTTATATTTACTCGTGATGGCCCAGCAATCAGAATATGAGCCACGACAGAACCCGGCAAGCGATCCAAACTCTTCTGTCCGAGCTGTATTATTTCACTGCTACCAGTTCCATATAGACATTGGTCTGTTTGAGAATATAGGCATGGCAACCCAAAAGCAGCATCCAGCACATTTGGAAGAAGTCACTATCTTTGAGACGCTGGATCGCACTGCAAAAAGTGCCAAGAGCGGCGGTTTCATCTCATTTTAAGCTGACCTCCTAGGTGAGGCTCCAATGCAGAAGCACTGTGGTGCAGTACAGACACACAGGGCGCATGCTTTGCCGCTCCGTCGGTTCCTCGTAGCAGTACGCCGAAAATGAACGGTAACTGTATTAAAAGAACCCGAAACTGCGGTGGTGGATCGAGTGTTTTGAGTTCATTTGGTCTATAGCGAGACAGAAATGAATCCCAGAGGCAACTAAAGTTGGAAGGACGCCTGCTATTTGCGATGGAAACGCGCCTACAGCTGTCTCCGATCAAACGGCATAATGATAGCGTCGCCCGCGCGGAATTTGTGGCATCAAGGCAGCGGTCTGTGCGTTCCGAAATGCCCGCTCGCTATAAAAGGCGCAACCATCCGACCACGATCATCATCAGCGTGACCCTGACGCCGGCCGAATGCGAGGCGTGCGGAGCAATGAGAGGGTTGCGCCGGTAGGGGGCCTGGATATGCGCGTAGCGATTTTGCGCTTACGTGTGGTTAGGCTAGGCGGCGCTGACAAGCAGTTCATTCTTGTGCGTCGCGCTCCGTTTACTTCTCTCCGCTCCTGTACTTTACTATGCCATTTTATGTTTCCTAATGTCTTTCAATATAATTTTCTTGCAAACGAAATTGTCTCAGGTGCCGAATTTCAGGACAAATTGATTTCTGGTTTATGGGGAACAGAAAATAGTGCAGTATCGGTCTCAAATATTTGCGGACACCTGAACTGGGCCTTAAGGGAAGGAATAAAGGAGGGACATTCACAATAATTATAGGTCCCGAAGGTGATGGCCACTTTTCTTTGTCCGGCATAAAGGTGCCTTTTTTTTCAAAAGCTGGTGTCAAAAGCAGGCTTGTGTTTCACAAGCCTGGTGTCTTCTTAGCGTAGTGCAGTAATGATGTATGCAGAACATCGGCACAGTTTTCCATTTACCTTCCACGTGTATTTGTGTGGCAGGCTTTGCACGACACAGCTACTCGGATGCAATACTGGCTACGATCGGAGCAGTGGTGAAACGGTGGCTCACGGGGCCCCAATACTGGGAGGGTGCTCGTAGCAAAAGAAGGCAGCGCCAGGACCAGCAGCAGTGATGAAACATGCAGCCAAGTGGTGGTCCCAAAATGCTCTCAAGCCTTTGAAGCCCTAATATATTTGCACCTTTTGTGCTCAGAACTTCTTTTTAACCAAAGTGAAAGATGCTCAATGAATATATTTTAAACAAATTGCTTATTTAACTATGTTAAAGAACCCAACATTGGAAAGCATAGAAGAATAGCTTTCCTAGCTTCTTTGCTTTCATATCATTGTTTCTTGATGTGCATTGAAAGAGGCCTTTAAAGCCACTGGGGTGTTTGTGAAAGAACACTTCATTTAACATTTAGCATGTTTACATTAGAAAATATCCAGCTGGGGAGAAATACTTTAGGATTTAAACACCCAGTGCTCCCATAATGCTTTGCTGCGGTTGCTAGCGTCTGTACTCTAGTCGCTGAATAGCCCCTGTGTTGGGTTGTTATTGCCACTTAGTTGTAAACCTTGTGCTTTAGCCACCTGTTTCCACATTTGGTGCTCCTTTTGCAGCTGGTGTGCATACGTTCTGTGATTCGGTGCTCGCAGTGTTGTGTTCAATTCAGCAGTGTATAACATGTAAGCATTACTTCTTTCTGGTGAATATGTGCATTTATTACTTCCCTTTTATCCTAAATATGTCTTTTCAACTTTGGCTATTTAGTGAGACATTGATCTATATTTCCACTAGCTAGGACTGGCAAAGTATGAAGTGCTACCTCTATTGCACCTAGTGTGTGTGCATTCCATTCATTCAATACTCAGTAATTAGTATTTGATGCCAATATCGCTTAACTGTATTTGAAAACAGTTGATGGTTACAACTATTAAAGCCCTTGTCTAGTGATCTAGAACCTTCAACTCTTGCATATGTATATGTGACTGTTGTAGTTCTGCTCATTGGAAGTGCATGTGGTTTCGTTTTGAAAGCTTTGCAGCTATTTAATAGTCTTATGACGCATATGTTCGGGCCTGTTCATACATTTGGAAATAAAATTTTCAACTCAAAAGATTATTCTGAGTGGAATTACTCGGGTGGCACTGAATTACTAGGTCAACATTGTCCTGTGTAGTTTCCCTTTTTTCCTTCGTCTCTTTTTTTGGCTGGTAAAAATTACTCTCCGACATGTCTTACCAACTGGCCCACCGTTCAATCTTGTTATTGTATAATGTACGGCCAATTTTTTTCATATTGCATGAATGAAACTACAGAACACAAAGTATTCACAAAAATAAAAATAAATTATTTCTAACTTAATCAAAATATACAGTACTGAATGTCAGAATAAAGCACGCGACAGGGGCGGGCCGTGTTTGCCCCGCCACTGAGCCGTAGACTGCCCAGGCACGGCCACGACGCTGGCCTGATGCCCCTTGCCAGGTGGCTGCCGATCATCGGCAAATGAAAAACCACAATCAAAAACTAAGCACGGCCCGAAATAGGAAAGCAAGGTCGAGCCAGTCATTTATTTCTTGATAGCCAATGCTGGGCCGGTCGTCTCCCAAGCTCGATTTTTTGCTTGGGTACAAGGCAAGGTATCTTAACCCCCCTCCCAGCTTCGTTCAAACGAGGACTCTCTCCATTCTGTGCACAAAATGATGCCCTCGTGAAGAACTTCGCAGCGAACAAAACAGCCTACCTAAGTGTTGCACCTGCTTGCCTCCGCGTAGAAGTTCTACAGGCTTCACTCGACGAGCTGACAGCTGGACATCTCGGGTTTTCTCGCACCCTCCGCCGTATTCATGACAAGTATCACTGGGCCGAACTGTCTGCCGATGTCGGACATTATGTGCAAACCTGCCGAAATTGTCAGCGATGAGAGACTCCTCCCACGCGACCAGCAGGATTTCTGAACACCACTGAGTCCCCATCAAGGCCCTTTCAGCAGATTGGCGTGGACTTGCTTATCCCCTTCACAAAGTCAACGTCTGGAAATAATTGGATCATCATAGCGACTGACTACCGCTATGCTGAGGCAAAAGCCATACCGAACGGAACAGTAGCAGAAGTCGCCAAATTCTTCGCGGACTGCATTTTTCTGCGACACGGTACCCCCGATATGCTCATCACGGACAGAGGAACAGCATTCACGGCATATCTGACGCAAGCCATCCTGCGTTACAGCCAAACCAGTCACCAGAGGACAACTGCATACCACCCGCACACCAACGGGCTGACCGAGCGCCTGAACAAAACCAACGACAATATGCTCGCTATATATATCGATGCCGAACACAAGACCTGGGACGTCATCCTGCCTTATATCGTCTTCGCCTACAACACCGCAGTGCAGGCGACCACTCAGATGACACATGTTAGGCTCGTTCATGGCAGGAAGGCCACAAGCACACTAGATGCCATGCTTCCCAACGTTACCGAAGAAGATAATGTCGATGTCGCCGCCTACCTTCAAAGCGAAGAAGCCCGAAGACATGACCGATCACAGATCAAAGACCAGCAGTAGACCGACGCCAGACTTTACAACTTACGAAGACGACACGTGGAATACAAGCCCAGGAGACCGAGGCTGGGTTTGGACGCCCATTCACTGGCGCGGATTGAGTGAAGTGCTTTTGCACCGCTATTTCGGCAAGTACAAGGTTCTGTGTCGGCTAGGCAAACTGCACTATGTCGTCGTCCCTGATGAATTCACTGTACCCCAGCGACCCCGCGTACAACCAGAAGTTGTCCACGTCGTCCGTCTAAAGCCCTATCACATGCGCTAAACGACACAGCGTTGCCACAGTCAGTGTTTATTTTTGCACAATTCATTTTATTTGTTTTTAGCTGCCTGACATGTTTTAAAGCATCAGGTAAATGCTTCTTTGACAAGAGAGTAATGCCGCAAAGCTTTGCAGTGTTTGTTCTTTCTTCAAAGCTGCCAGCACACCGCTTTCTCGCTTTGTTCGCGATGCAAGAAGCGACCAGATTTATCTCGATTGTTCGCACCTAGACGGAGCCGATTCTAGGTTGTTCCAGGATACTGTAGTAGCATTTCATGCCGTATCCCAAAAGTTCGCTGCCAGCTTCAATTTCAGCATGGCCGAGAGCGGCGGGCATTCTGTTCGAAGGCTGCCGAGCACGCTGGTTGCTACGCCGCCGCCGAGTGATTTAATCTATTGTTGGAGCAAGTCAGCCCAAATAAAGAGTTCTGTTTAGACACCATTTTGTTCTCGATTGTTCGCACCCAGACGCAGCCGATTCTATTTTGTTCCAGGATACAGTAGTAGATTTGCATGCCATATCCCAAAAGTTTGCTGCCAGCTTTAATTTGAGCATGGCCGAGAGCGGCAGGCATTCTGTTCGACGGCTGCCGAGCACGCTGGTTGCTACGCAGCCGCCAGGCGATTGAGTCATTGTGGGTGCAACTCAGGCCAAATTAAGAGTTCTGTTTAGAAAAAATTTTCGCTGGCATTCTGATTCCCGGATTGCAGTCACCACTTCGTGACTATATAACCAACTTCTATGGTATCATAGATTTGGTTGGAGGTGAAAGTAAAAACAAAGTGCTTTGTTGGAATTTCCTTGTCATCTTTTCTAAGAGTTGTACATCAGTGACATCTTTGTCCTTGAGACCATCCAGCATTTTTTCTTCAGTCAGAGAGAGAAAATGTTGTTCTGAAATCACACCATTGACATTGTTCAGGAATATATGTGCAATATGAAAGCAGGTTATTCTCCAATGGTTGCTATATTTGAGAGCTTGGAATACTGTGCTTTGTCTTTGACATGGAGAATTAGATCACCATTGGCCATGTTCATTACCTTGTAGACAATGATTCTGGGAGAGATTTAGAAAAGACAAAAGGAGAGATCATTCTTGCTTGTTTTCCAGCTAACTCACCATGCACAACGTAGTATCTGAGGAAGATTTCTTTTTTTGCAGGAAGTGCACAGTGACATTAGTCTGCCCTCATTTGTTAGGGGCTATCATTTGTAGAATGAAAGGAATTCATTAAAAAATGCTGTTATTCGGCTGCCGTAGCAGCCGCCCAATATGGAAACCAACACGGAGGCAGGGCAGGAAGTTGCAACCAATTCCTGCCCACGCCAGCTGTACACCGCAACTATAGCCGATAATGGCATTAACTCAGGTTTGTTCACCACACATGGTTAACCCTCGCTGCCCATGAAAAAGTAAATATGGAGAAACGAGGTGACACGACAGTAGTGAGAAAGAAGATAGGAAAGTGAAAGATGGATGTGGAGCATAGGAAAGGGCGACTGCCAATTTCCCTCGGTCGGGTCAGGCTCGAGGTGCCATCTACGGGAAGCTGGGGCCAAAGTGGTGTCTTGCCTCTACCGAGGACCCTTAAAGGTCCAAATGCTCGGCATCGGCTCAATCACCAGGATCCCCTTTTCCCCAGACATGGCGATGCCATGCAGAGCTAAACGCGGGTGCTCGGGTCCGTGGTGACACACTGCTCAGCATCATACCCTTGCGGGGATCTCCCTGCGGATGCTAAGGCCGTCGTGATGTCGCAACTCACCAACATCTGCATGCAGATGCCCCTGCAGGGGTGGATTTCATATTTTATATATTGAGTTAAGGATATATCGAACTATTCCTCAACCCTCTGAGTAAAATAATCCGGGTTCGAGTGTAGCCTGAAAAATTCGCATAGTTCTGGTTTAAGAAGTTTGCTAACTTTGTAAAAATCAAACCAAACACTTGGTATGGGTCTTCCAGTCAGTGTTACCCGTGGACTGGCAAACAACGTAGAGAGGTGCACGGAGCTGTGTCTTCTGCACAGAGCGATCAGTTTACAACACGTCTGGTGCATCTTCTTGTCCCTGGTATACTGTGTTCTGGCATAGAAGAACGCTAATTGGGCTGGCAGTGTATGTCGCAGTACACATTCACCAAGGAGCTTCATAGAGTGGCAGCACCATCAACGATAGCGACAAATAAGGTTTATTCCTTTCATTTACTATTCCTTACATTCTTATCACTCCATTGCATACAGTTCAGGGCATCGACAACCTTTGCTAGGATTGGAGACATCATTTTGTTTTTGCAGGATTACGACTTATACTCCTCGCATGGACACCGAATCGAAATAACTTCTGCTTAAAGTTAGACTTGTACGTTTGACCACTGTATTGGAATATCTCGTGGCCCAGGACGCCGTAAATGAGACCTTAATGAATAAATACTGCGGCGCCGCAAGTCTGAGCCAGAAAAACAAAATAACAGAGCCACCATCACATTAAGTAATGAAGCTGAACATCGGGGCGACCCAGTTTGTCTGTCCCTCACTCATTTCGCGGGAGGTGCCACTATCACGGACAATGTCTATGGGCGCCTCGAATGGACACCATTTGCACTAACCTGTTCCTCGGGTGCAAGCTGCTCTTCGAGTGGGGCCATCCCGTTGTGCTCGGAAGGTGGCGGAGCATTCGGGATCCAGAAGAGCGGCGCTTGGTCGCTGGTGGCGTGCGGCTGTACGTACGCCATGTCCGCACTTGGCCGCCTCCAATTCGGGCCGGCCGCCGCAGGGAGGTAATGGATCTGCTCGCCATCGGGGCCTTGCGGAAATGCACCGGGGGCTGGAGCACCGTGACAGAGTGCGCAATGACCATCGCTCACTAGATTCTGCAGTGTCGCAGTCTAAATGACCGCTAAAGCGCTAATCTGCACCCAGTTAGCTGGTCATCACCCGAGGCCTCTAGACTAGCGTAATATCACACTGGTCACACGATATACCTATCCTGCCCCTGCAGAGCGTCTCCATGTCTAACTGCGGTAGACAAGATGCATCGGATAAGATCGCAGTAGAACACGCTTGTCTTCACCAAAGCGGACAGTGTGGAACACGACAAGAAGAACAACAATATGGCGCAGAGACCCGGTGTCTTCGGCTTCTCGTCCCGCATTTCACGGTCTTTGATAAAACGAATGAGTACGTACCAACTGGCATAATGAAAAAGCGTGTCATACCATGTATGCGTAGCCCAAGCATTCCGCAAGCCATACCGAGAAGAGAGCGCACATGCCTCACCCAGCAGTGAAGCTCCTTCAGTAGGATTTGACAACCTTTCAATGCTTCATGAATTAATTCTGACGGCAATGGCCCGAAGCATCACCCCATCTACTGCTGCCATCGGCGCCCAGCGTCCAGAGGACCCCTCCCGTAGACGCTACAGTGACACCGCAAGCGTTCATAACCGAGTCTCACGCAGGACAATCAGGATGGCATGCGGCTTTCTCGGAGCCGCCACAGCAGTGCGGCATAGTGCGGCATGCGCACTGCTGTGGCAGCTGTTTCGCCGGCGCACCGCGCGCCAGCAGCAGCAGCTGCTCCTCACCACGTGGCTAGTCACGTGGCCAACCAGGTGACGAACCACGTGATCAGCCACGGCGCCGCGACGCCGGCAGCTGCTCTTCACCACGTGATCACCGCGTGACAGCGCTACGGTGCAGCCACGGGGTGGCGGCGCCGCCACCGCCACGGTGCCGCCATGCTAAAGGCTCAAAATGCTACCGCAATGTAGCTATCGCTACAAAGTTACTTTGAATTTCTTCCATTTACAGCCATAATTTAATTCAGGAGAAGAATAGCGGCAACAGAAGCGCCATATGTTTCATTGTGCTGTGCGCGTTTTAATTGCTTCAACATGAACTAATCACGCGCGTAACCTGTACATATTTATTATTGTGCAAATAGCTTTTGTGTATATTACCTACACCCCGTACCCTCTCTTCCTGTCCTCTCATCTCTTTCATTTGATTTCTCCATTCTGCATGCTATCCTTTATTTCCGCAGCCGCAGCTCAGGTGCTTCAGTATCGATGGCAGTTGCGGTACTAGCGAAAATCTTTTCCTTCCATTTTGTTACTCCGCTCCTTATATGGGTGCCGTCGCTTAATGCAGCGCATGGTGAAATAATTAGGGTTGCTCCTAAAAATTGCTGGTGATTTATCTCTGGTCAAATCTGGAGTGATGTGATAGCTACTGCTGGCCGAGTGGAACTTGTTTGGTTAAATTGTAAAATCAGTCTTTCTCCGGTCCGTTTCTCTGAGCGTTCCTTCATCATCTTCGTCCCACTTGACACGGCGAATGCATACAGCTGTTGCAGCATGGTTTCGCCAGCGCGCCGCGCCGCCGGCAGCAGAAGCTGCTCCGCACCACGTGGCCAACCATGCGGCTCGTGGCATGACTAGCCAGAGCGCCGCTCCGCACCACGTGACCACGTGGTGGTGGCGCCGCGCCACGACCGCCAAGCTGAAGGCTCGAAATGCTACCGCAATGTAGCTATTGCTACAAAATCGATAATGGCAGGTTGTCCAACTTACACGGCTATTACTACTGCGATATAGCTGTAGTAGCAGGATTCCGCACGATCCTGGCATCGTGTGAATTGATGTGTGAAGCCTTCCTCCACCCTGCAGAGGCAACACCCACCAGCCGCGTGTCCCCCCTTCCTCACAGCAAAGGGACCGCCCGCCTACCTCCTCACCCCAACTCTCCGCAGGAATTCACTGTGCGTTCACTGCAGACCAGTTGTATCCTACTACAGAGCGCAAGAAGAGGCGAAGAGGAAAGAAGCGCAGCTATGGCGCCATGGGCAAGGCAAAAACATTGCAAAGACAATAAGCTGGGCCAGCAACAAGGCAGAGCATTTGTCGTAAAAGCGAGGTTGAAAAAAGGAAATCCGAAAGACAAAAGCACCCTGCTGTCGCAGCTTCAAGGCGTCAGTTCGTATAATCGGCTGTCATTTTTTTTCACCTAGAGACCATAACCGCACAAAAAATGAAATGCACATTGAAAAAAAAACTTGAAGAAACGGACAAACGCAACGTAACGGGCACACAAATCAGAGATAGGGTGCGAAAAGCGCAAAGCGGTACAAAGCAGTGCAATGAGGGGCGGCTGCCTGTGCCGCATGCAAGGGCAGGAATGCTAAAGCGGCACAAAAGAGCAGTAATGCTATGAAATGCAGAAAATAAGGCAAAATCAAATCGTAAATTAGGCAAAGCTTATCCGCATTTCAAACACCTGAAGCTGCTTTGCCATTTGCAGCTATGTCAGTTTTCTGCTCCTCTGTCGCGCTTTGCGCTATCCTCTGCTTTTGGAGAAAAAGCGCTAGGATTGGGCGCACCTGGCACAGCGTAGGGCGGCACAATGCCTTCACCACCAGCGCCAGGCCCGTGCATTCGAACCGAAGGGACCTGCATTACGACCAACTGCAAAGCAAGCAAAGCAGACAGCCACGTCACGAGGCGTGAGCGTGCGTAATCCGAAACGATGGTGCCAGAGGGACAACCAAATGAATACTGCATGGTACACAAGAGCAGACCCCTTCCAGTAAACACTCTGCAAGTCAAAAACAGCCAGGACGCATGCAGCACCTCATTCAACACCAACCAAACCACAGATGTGAGGGCTGCACCAAGCATCACGTTCACCTCTAAACAAAAAGGTGTAAAGTGGGAGTAGGCAGTCCCATAGCACACTTGCATGTCTGTGTTTAGAATTTACCAACCGGGCGCATGAGCACTGAGTGTCTTGGGTTGACCTCGGCAGCCCGAAGAGACAGACAGAAAATCATCCAGATGTTCCACTTCACCTCAAATGCAGAGCTCTCGACTGCAGCGTGCGCCTGGAGCGACCCAGGGCTAGACCACCAACCTGGTGTCCGGGTGCAGGCTGGACCGGCATCAGGACGTTGCTGGCAGAGTCGATCCGTGTTTCGTATGGCACCCAGATCGGCATGGCATGAGGTGCGGGGGTCGGCCGCCCGCCCAACGAAAACGACCAGCCCTGGGCCTGGGCATTACCGGCCTGTGCCTGGCCATCGCCTGTCTGTGCCTGGGCATCACCTGTGTGAGCGAATGAGTGTAGGGGAGAGAGAAAGCAAAATCACTGAGGTAACATATTAACTCAACCAACCAGATCTTATTCTGTCTACCATATACTGGGTATAATATTATTACAAAAGCGATCTTTCCAGATCACTACACGATAATCTCAGCAAGCCCACACATCACCACTTCTCTGATCCAGCGCTGGCGGGGCAGAGAATGTCACGTTTTACGTGTGTGACGGAATGTTGCGATTTGAATGGTCGCCTTGTGCCCTACCACCAGTGTATGGTTTTCGAGTGGCGCGAGAAATAGCCCAAATTAGCTGAGCCACCGCGGGGAGGGGTAATTGCCTTTTAGAAACCCTAAAACAGATAGGGCTATCACTAATTACCGGGTAAGAATCTCCACTTGCAATCAGCTGCCTATCAGTAATCGCTAAAAATTTAATTATTAGAATTTAGTCAATCACTTGAATATTTAAAGTGATTCGCTTGTTTTTGACGTCCGCGAACACTGGTATGACTACGTCGAAAAAAGCTGTTTTTTAGTTCGAAAACCGTTCTTTTTTTATTTAGTACCCAGCTTCCTTGAAGCACCTGGCATATGAAATGCTTGTGCCTGGCGGTGGAATATTTCGGGAAATTTCTTTCAGTGCGAGCAGAGAATTGCTCAGGTCCGGAACAATAAAAGAGAAACCAGGGGCCATGTTCTCTAACCATTCATTCCATTTCCAATTCCTTTTGGTCGTGACATCAATCTTCGCATACGCAAAAGCCAATGAGGATCCAAGCCACCAACCACAAGCAAGGTTGGTTTTTTCGTGACACTGCCGCTTACCGGCGGTGAAATTTGTGGAACTGCAGCACAGGCTAGACAGAGGGGGAAGGAGACTGGCCTTTGTTCCCGTGTCATAGGGAATAGGCTATCTCGGCACTAGAGGCCGCGCGCATGCTCTACAGCTTCCTCTCTTCATCCCCAATCATCATCAGCCTGACTACGGCCCCTGCAGGGCAAAGGCCTCTTCCATGTCTCTCCAATTAACCCTGTCCTCTGACAGCTGCAGCCACCATATCACTGCAAATTTAATCTCATCCGCCCGCCTAACTTTCTGCCACCTCCTGCTACGCTTGCCTTCTGTTGGAATCCACTCCGTAACCCTCAAAGACCAGCGGTTATCTTGCGTTCGATCTACATGCCTGCCCAAGCACATTTCTTCCTCTTGATTTCGATTAGAATCTCCACTTCTAAACCAAACACCGGCCTAAAGCTTCTGATGCAATGTCACAGAAAGTTGACAGCGAGTTCAGCCACTCTGCGCCCTCCGCATCCAGTTCAGGTGAACAACATGCACCAAGAGTTCCTCTGCCGAGACAGGATTAGCGCCGATCACGGTGCAAGATACACGGGTGGGGACACAGTGGCCCGCGCAGTGCGAAGAAGTCCCTTAGTTCCACTAGGTGTCATGAGACGACTCTTCGATATGCAGTCCATTTTGAAACGTTATTTTTTACATGCTTAGAAACCACCGCCTTGATGACAAAACAGCAACTCAAGCATAGTGCCCTCTCGTTCTTTCGTTCGTTCAACCGACCGTTGGCCGCCGTCCCTTGCGTTCATCACACGCTGCTGTCTGATCGCGCTGAACAATGGCTGGCTGCCAAAACACCACAAAACAAGCCCACGAGCTGGCATCTGGCTTCTGTGGCAAAGAGAGAGTTTATATATGTCTTCATAGATACTTCATTGAGCTGTTTCACCGCACGGTGGATAGAGGACGCTATCACAGGCCTTGTTTGGAGGTGCAAGAATGGTGCTTTATCTGACTGCGGGCGTCCAGCGTGTTTCGAATGCGGCGTCCTCATGCTGTGTCTGTGTGCTGCAGGGAAGAATAAATAATTTTCAAAAATAGGACTTTTGATGCGAATACATGGCTTTTGCGGCATGGTAATGCCAGGCTTGGCGGACACCGGGAAACGGTGAATCATTTTAACTCGTAAGGTGGTTAACTAATTTCCAATAATTAATTTTTTTACTATTAGAGTTAGAAGCCTGGCTGAAATTAGAGACTTGTAGCCGGTCGTAAGTAACCGCCATTTCTTTAGAATTACGGATATGCGATTACCCTCAGCGCTGTGGCCCCACATATTTTGGCTGCATCGCGCCAAAATACCTCTGCATTTGAAGAGCATGCAGGCAAAGCAACCCCTCCAGTTCACGCAACAATATTTGAAATAGCCAAATTTTGTCGAGCCACAGCGGCAAGGGTAATCGAGTTTTCTAAATTTTAAAATCTGGTATGGCGGTTACTAACAACCAGATAAGATATACAGATCTCTATTTGCAACCGGGCGCCTAACTCTATAAGTTAAAAAGTTAATTATCCGAAAGTAGCTAACCAGCTTAGTAGTTAAGATTATTCACTGGTTTTCTGGTGTGTGCCAACGTTCACAATACCATGCCGCGAAAGCCATATTTTACCTAAAAAATCCTACAGTTGAAAATCGCTGAAATTACTTTTGAAAGTCTTCCCTTTAACACCCCGTGTAACTTACGCCGTGGTGCCCATCACGCGTTCAAATGTTTCTTGGTGCTCCGTCGTTCATCGGCGCCGGTCCGCCAGTGCGACATGGGTGCGTATGCGAGTAAGTGGCGTGTCTCTGCCAAAATCACCGAGGAGTCTTCTCCCATTGCCTACGACCAATGGCAGAAGACCAAATGTGCTAAAACCAAAATTATTCTTTGCAAAATACGACCCCTAATGTTTTTTCACTGTTCACGCACCCTTCGGACCACTTTGCCACCCTAGTTACGTCACGAATGTGGTCTCTCCAAGCGCGCCGTATCGAATTCGCACGCGTGACAGACGAGGGAACGCCGGTGCACAGTACAAACAGACAGGAGAACCTCGGAGAAACCGACACCGACAACGACACTCAAAGTGACCACTCACAGATGGGGTAATCGGTCCCGACGGCCGCGTCCGCAAGGCCGAATTGGGGACAGTCATTGCGCCAAGCAGTCCTCGCCTCGATTTCTTCCACTGGCACAGGAACGAAGCTCGTCCGCTAATGGAAAAAGAAGATAAGCACAATCGTCTCGCTATGCACTATTAACACACCTGAGAGCATGCTGGTGCGCCGCAAACATTGCTGGGTCAGTCCTCACCGTCGCTGGTATCAATTTCACCAAGTTATAACTGTGCTGCGTCAGGTTCTGAAGATTATTAACTTTCAGAAGGCTACGAAAATAACACATAGGCGTTGCCAATTTCCAATTTTCAGCAACTTCCTAATCCCATCGCTCGTGCGTAACGATTTTTGCCGTAACAATTTTCCGTAGCCTAGCTTAAAGCTGCTAATGCCTTCTGCTTCGTGTAGAACACGAGCTTTACGAATAGTTCGATTCGAGAGCTATCCCTTATCCATTTCTAATAATCGAAAAGACACGAATATTTTATTCAAATCGGACACTCGCAGTTGCAACGACAAGCATGCATTAATTCTCCCGTCAGAGGCCAAAGCTTGGCGAGGTGCATTCAGAGCTGCACAGGAGTACAGCGGTATCGCACGGAGTTCTGTCACCCGTATACGGCATTGGCTAGCGCTGCCAGGTGCACGTTCTCAACGAAGCGTCAAAAAATTTTCCTAAACGCGACCGCCGTATTATTCGCAATACCAAAAAGCTGATCGCCGCCAAATTTCGAAAGCAATCTTATAGACCCAAGTGTAACCATCATGAGCAACACACAGCCTTTGCGTAGGGAACTGGCATATCTCTCAGAGGGCTCCAAGCGGTAGAATTTTGTACCCGCAGTTGCCGCTACGAACTGCCGCCTGCAATTGAGCCAGCTGTCAAGGCTAGCAATGTAAGCCAGTGCAGATTCTAGTTTTTTTTAGCTATAGCTTTTTGCTGCCATAGCCGAGACAAAGAATTCTGGAAGCACGCGAAAGACACAATTTCGAATTGGAGAAAAAGGCGCCATGGTTTAAATATTTGTCACGAAGCGGCGACGGCAAAAAGTTATTGAGAAGGCAGACTTGGAGGAAGAAGGAAGGTTTGGTGGCAAGCAGTGAAAACGCAGTGCAGAAGGCAAAAATTTGCACCTGTGCACAAAGTGTCACGCGTGGACGGGGATGCTCGCTCTCCTCTTCAGCAGTCTCGTGCCTCTTGTCCCGTTCAGCAGTCTCCCGTGCGGTCGTCATCATCAAGCGCTCCCTGGAATAAAGACAGAAAGAAGAACACAGGAGTTGTTACGTTCTATTTTAAGAAAAGCCGGTGTCGTCGGCGTCTTTGGCCGTGAGCGAAAATTGGGGCATCTCGGTGGACACCTGAACCGCGCCGTAATGAGAGGGCTTTTCATTCTTTACGGCGCGGTACGGGTTTCCAGCGAGACTTGTAAGAGGGGCGTCCTTTCTTTACTCAAAAAGAATTGCTTTCGTTTCCATTGCTTTACGGCGCGGCTCGGGTGTCCACCAAGGTATGTTTCGTTTCCTTAAATTGTCCGGGCAAAGGGGTCGCACCGAAGGACAATGGCGTTCCATGGATCCCTCGGCAATGCTGCACCACGCTGTCGCGTCCTGCTCTTAAAGGCGAAGATTAAGCGTCCGCCAAAATTTTGTAGCGGGAGCTACACTAGGCTACCAGTCGGCATTTCACGGTACACGCGGGAGAACAGTTGGGCGCATGCGTCGTTACGTTGGTGCATGGTAAAGGCCAGTTGTGCGCATGTGCCGTTTCGATGGCAACCGGGGAGGGGGAGTGGGTGCACCGCGCGCTTCTTCACCGCCGTCGCCGCTCTTTCTTCCGGAGTCTCTCCTTCATTCCTTCTTTTATGGCGCGGTTCAGGTGTCCGTGGATATGTGAGACATACTGCGCCATTTCCATTCCCCCAAAACCAATTTAACCTTACAGCCGCGGTCCGCGGTGTCGGTCTCCATGGCAGCCGACGCATGGATCACACCTACTTTTCAGCTGAACGCATCAAAGTGCACCGGCGTTTCTATAATTGGTTTTTGGGGACAGGAAATGGCGCAGTTTCTGTCTCATATCGCTGTACACCTGAGACGCATAAGAAAGCGGATAAAGGAGGGAGTGAAAGAAGAAAATTTGGTTTTGGGGAAAAGGAAATGGCGCAGTATCTCTCTGTGTATCGACGGACACCAGAACCGCGCCGTAAGGAAAGGGACAAAGGAGGGACAGAGAGAAGAAAGGAAGAGGTGCCTTAGTGGAGGGCTCCGAAATAATTTCGACCACCTGGGGATCTTTAACATTTTCTGACATCGCACAGCGCACGGGCGCCTTAGCGCTTCGCCTCCATCGAAATGCAGCCACCGCGGTCGGGTTCGAACCTGGGTACACCGGATCCTGGACCGCAAGGATTGACTTTGTGTGTCTGAGAGAAAGCAACCAGTCTAAATACTGTGTAGGTAGCATTGAGACAACCGTGTGTTACTTTACCGATCATCGGGCAGTGTTTATCTCTGTCAAAACAATTGAACTAAACAATGTGTCTCATCGAATACATCTTCAATGCTTAACATTTTAGTCACAAATACAAACTCGACAACATGCGTAACCAGCGGAGAACTACAGCTCTCGCTATACGTATATCGTGGTAGCTCAGCTAAGCCACTGCCAATTTTTTTTAAAGAAAAAGTTTTACTGTCACCGAACGCGATTTCGCCGTGGCGGTGCTCCGAGGAGGCACATCACGACACAACGCGCGCCTCACCGCGGATATTTCTCTCTCTCTCTCTCTAGCTCCCTAGTCACTACTGCGCATGCGCCACTAGTAGCACCAAGCCACAGGCAATCCGCTGGTGCGCAGCGCCGCGCGTTTCCTCAAAATCTAACTCAATTTTCTCTTTCTTCTTTCCCTCCCTGCTATCCTTAGTTTACGGCGCGGTTTGGGTGTCCACCGAGATATGTGAACTCAAAAACCAAACAAAACAAGTGAGCCGACGGCGTTCCTAGAGTTCATTGGCGTTGACAACTTTGCAAAGGCCGTTCATTTTCACGAAAGAAAAGGCGCACAACCGGCTCCGTAGGTCAGTAGAGACCTCAATCTCGCTTTCACGTACGTGGCGTTGGTGTCCAACTGCAAAAGCCTGGTTTGATTGCGTTGCGCACACTGGATAGGCAGCGCGCCCTCCCTGCCACCCTTGGAAGTGGCATGCCGTTAATGGTTGCTCGCAAGACATTGATCACCAAATGAACGCTGCGGCCTAGCTATTGCTGCAGTGCCGCATATCAGCCACAACGCTGTCAGCGCATTCAGGACACATCTCTCTTCTCTCTTCCACCACCGCCACGTGTTTTAAACCACGAATGAGGCGTCCGCATATCCAGGGAGGCAGTTATGCGCCCTTCCTTTCTTCAAAGCCATCGCCGCTTAGAAGATTCTCAACGCCAACGCCAATGAACACAGTGAATCCCCCCCCCCCCCCATCTTTCGCTTTGTATATCTTGGATTAGCTGAGCAAATTCACATTATTTTTCATTTCCTCCCCGAAACGACGCTGCCGCGTAATGGCGTTTCACGCGCGAAAGTGGGAATACTCGCAACACCGAGACGGTATAAGGCTGGTTCACATGCAAGCAACTGAGCGAATTGAGCGATTGAGTGGCGCATCGCGGCGAAAATTTTCCAACTTGCTGGAACCTCGCCCCTGTGGCCGCTGGAGCCGCCGCGACGACTAGAAACAGGTTTCTGCGCGGCGGAGGCAAAAATCGCGAGCTTTTTCACTTGCATGTGAAAAAGGCTGAAAGCCTGTGAAAGCACGATGAAACAGGCTTAAACCTTGTTTCACATGCAAGTGAAAACGCTCGCGATTCCTGCCGCCGCGGCGCAAAAACCTGTCTCGAGTCATCGCGGCGGCTCGAGCGGCCACGGGGGCGAGGTTCCATCAAGTTGGAAAATTTTCGCCGCAATGCGCAGCTCAATTTCTCAATTCGCTCAGTTGCTTGCATGTGAACCAGACTTAAGCCAGCGAGGAAAAGACGGAACAAGGAGCCGGCAAACACTTCGGCGTAGGAGCGCACCTGTAAAGCAAGCAGCGTGCGAGTGCTGAACACCGTACCTCAAGGACGACGTGGGCGAGCGGATCGGGCTCTGAACGCTGCCGGCCTTCTTCTTCCTTGCTCTCCTGTTTGCGCACCACCGCTTACGCTTCTTCGTTTCAGACTGCCTCGCACTCAGCAGCATTCAACAACCTGCTGCCCCTTAATTTCTCGGACATCACTGCCCCACAACTGCTGCGCGAGGTTGTCCTCGGGATAACGCAAAGTATCGACGAATGTCGAGATAAAGTTGAAATATTTACGCTACAAATGCTCCAGTATTTTTTTTATTTCACACGCTTGGCATTCAGGCATAATAGGTGAGGTGCGTTTCCGAAGTGGAAGCAAGGAACTATGGGAAAATCGCCTGCCAGCCACTTCCGGTTCCAAATTTCTCATACACACTGCCTTTTGCATAGCGGTTGCCGTGCATATATGCGTCGTTTATTCACTCATTTATCTGTGCAGCCACGCCGCTTATTGCACACCATCACCGTAAGATCTGCGCGTTTAGGGTATGAATGTACGCGTCCTGAGCGCATAAATTGACAACAACGAAAAGTAGGAGTGCTCTGTCGTGGTTATAATATGCCTGCGTGGGCTGGCTGTTTTGCGTATGCACGGCAGTCGGTTGAACTAGTTTACCGCGTCGGTCATTATATATGTGGTTTTTCGCCGCACTACGAAGGCGACGAAGCGCTGAAAAGTGCGCAGTTTAGCAGACGATGGTCGTATTATCCTCACAAGTGGGCTAGCAAGCTGTCCATACATGCCGCTGAGCGAACAGCGCGTCTCAACACATCGCACTGCATTCGCATAGAAAACCTCCTACTACTTACATTATTTTGGTTGCATTTCGTGCGAAAGCACACGACGAAGCATAGCAGAGTCGACGTCGCGTGGGTCTTGCGATGATGCAATACAATCAGCGGTGTTGCAGTGCAAATAAGTTAGTGTAAGAAGCGATATTATCACAGCGACTGCTGTGAAGCAAGCGGGCATGGGGATAAACTTGGAACCGGAACTAGCGATAGCAGACAACTTTCCCATCATCCTCTGCGCTGAATCTGAAAACCCACCTCACCCATTTGGGTCCGCTGTACACTGTACGAAATCTTGTAAGGTATTTTCGTGCAGGAACTCGAAAGGCTCATGCTCTTGGTGTTATCGGCCAGCCACTTGGAGAGATCCTCCTCCCTTGTCGCCGTTCGTCCCACTTCCCGTAGAAATACCCGAATAACTCGGCAGTAGTTATGTGCAGCTGAATTCGCCATGCGCGTATCGACTTGACGCTCCATGGCTGCCGCTCCGAGCCTGATATTCGCCAACGAGGTATTTCGTGTTCGGCGCATGCGCGTCAGTCTGAACTGAAGTTTCTTGAACGGCGGCATTCTAGAACTACTCATAACCCAACCTAAAAGGGAAACGCACTTTACGATGGGGAATGGGAAATGATTTTCGCGCATGTAATTTTTCGGTTAGATAAAGAAAACACAAAGAAAGGTGGAAAACTTGAGCGGTTTCATCACTGATCGAGTGGTTTAAAAGGCAACTTTCGCTAACACAAAAAAGAACAGACCCCCAGAAGTAAACTAGAGGTAATACAAACACAAAAAGGAACAGAGCCCCAGAAGTAAACTAGAGGTAATCTGCGTACTGTTAACGCTTAAAATAAGAACAAGCAAAAGTATCAGTACAAGGCGGACTCTAACCGCTGCCCTACGCGTGTAAAAACCCAGCGCGAATCTACTGCACCACAGGAGCAACAGAAATGGCAGGTTTTAGTGTTTGAGTTATTCGGTCTGCACGAGAGCTGGAAAAATAGGAGCGCAATGGGTTCGCCCAGGTGATCATTTACAAACATTGGGATCACACGGGTATGGGAGGCAGAGAAAAAATCTGGGATGGTAGCTTCAAGAGCTCTTGCGGTTAGTAATAGGCCGTTAGCAAAAGCCATATCAGTTTTTGGAATTCAGAAATCAAGATCAGTCTAGGCGCTCTGGCTAAACAAATTTTGACCATCACACGTCAAAAAAATGCACTTTCGAATAGTGCGCGTCTGTGGCGAGCGCCAAACAACACATCCCAAACCACGTCACTTCGCGGCGCACGTGTCACGTGACCTCTGTCCCTCGCACGCTACGGTGCATGCCGCTGCACGCTGCCCCAGCCCATCCAAGAAAGAGAAGCACACGCGACACGTTTGCCACATAGTGAGTGCGCTGCTAATCGTTCCCTTTCCCCGTGCTTCATTGTCCCCACAAGGGAAGACGAAAATTGGTTCTGGGGAAAAGGAAATGGGTCAGTATCTGTCTCACTTATCGACGAACACCAGAGCCGCGCCGTAAGGGAAGTGACAAAGGAGAGAGTGCAAGAAAGGAAGAATGTGGTGCCGTAGTGGAAGGCACAGCACAGCACACGGATGCCTTACGTTCCCGCAGGGACGGCGCTCGCCATTTCCGCTTGCAGAGACCCGGTGTTCGAACCCGGGACCACTGCTTATCCGGAGGAGTTGCTCTACAAATTAAGCCACACCTAAGCTCCCTTGTAATAAACACTCCCTTATTACGGACCTAATCCACCTTGGGGGATTCCCCTAAACATTCCACCATTTACCTTTGTCATTTTCGTTTTTACAATGATCGCCTCCTAGTGCATCTCTGAATTTGATTTCGTCGCCTTTAACTCCGCTGCTACGTGGCCTTGTGCTAGGTGGAGGCCTTCTAGCTAGAAGCTGGAGGTTTGTACGTGAGAGATGCCTTTTAGCCACGGCGGGTGCTGCCGGAGAGCAGAGGCTTCATATACGCACACACACACACACACCACGGATGTCGTTGGGGGAGAGTACTGTACTGCTAACGAAATATACGACATCTTGCCTGATCTGCTTAACGAGCTAAACGCAATCACCGGCCACATCGATACCAAGGCACCCGGCCATTCATGCGAAGAGCTATGCGTGTTTGGTGCATGGGGTTTAACGTCCCAAAGCGACTCTGGCTATGAGGGACGCCGTAGTGAAGGACTGCGGAAATTTCGACCATCTGAGGTTCTTTAACGTGCACAGACATTGCAGAGCACACGGGGCTCTAGAATGTCGCCTCCATTGAAATTTGACCGTTGTGGACAGGATCGAACCCGCGTCTTTCGGATCTGCTTCCCAGCGTCATAACCACTGAGCCACCGCAGCGGCCTGAAGACTTATGCGTAAGTACAAAAAGCGTGAGTATAGATTCCTGGAGTTCTGTCTTGGTTGTCTTTGGGCATAAGGCTCAGCAAAACACCGCCTGTCTCTGCTCATTGTACGACATGAGTGATTTATATCCGCACGAATATCATCACGAGAAGAAAACCGGGCGGCAGCCGGGCAACTTTCAAAACCTGCGATGCATGACTAAGAGACAACAGTTACGTATGACAGCTTCTATAATTTGGGCGATTGGAAACTTCCGCCCTTGCGCACAATGGTCGCCGGCATGGCGTCTGTGATCGTGCAAGCGACTTTTCACATTTTTATCTCGAAGCGTCTACACCTGCTTTCGGAAAGTCAGTAATGCCGGCAACATTTTAAATCCCTTATATAGAGAATGGCAAGACCTTTCGCGCTTACAAAAGATGATCATTTAAAAAAAAAGAAATAAATGACGTTACGAAGTTAAACGGTGCACCTAGAAAGTGCTGTTCGGTGCTGTAGCTTTGATCATACGATCGAATATTTTACCAAATATTTACAGAATACGTTTTGTTGCGGCAGCGGCTTCGGATAATAAAGAAAATAATTATTTGGCCATAAATGTGTTTTTCGAAGAATAGGGTTGAAATTCAGTGTTCGTGAAAGTGTGCGTTATGTGTGAGTTCCTAGGTTTTGGGCCATTCATGTTCTGTTCGTGAAATAGGTAGTTGGAAAATATACAAACAGAATTTTTCTGATTTTCCTCCATTGTAGAACATATTGCGTGTATTAAAGGGTTAACCGCGTAAAATGCTATTTTTTCTACGTCTAGGAACATAACTTCACCTATTTCATTATTATGCATAGATGAACCTAACACATGAGACAATGCTGTTACGGTTGTAGCTGTATACGTGGTTTTGCTAAAGCCATATTGACATTGAGATATGATTTTAGTTCTCTCCGAGTAGCCTCTTTTTTCTTTCGCAACAAGTTTTCCGACCACAATATTAACGATACTGAGAACCGAAATCGGTCGATAACTGCATGGCTTCGGTCCTGGCCGCAGCGGTCACATTCGAGAGGTGGCAGGATGTTAGAGGCTCGTGTACTGTACGATGTTATTGCACGCCACAGAACACCACGTGGCCGAAATTATCCGGAGCTCTCCATTACGGCGTCCCTCATAGCCTGGGTCGCTTTGAGGCGTGAAAACCCAGATGCCTACAAAGCCAAGCCAGCTGGACGGACCACATCAACGTGTTAGTGAACTGGGATACCTCTCGGTATCTTACATGACGGAAGCCATCAGTCGCCTAAACGACGAAGCATAGGGGATGTATTGTTTTAGAAATAATTTGTGGCGTTCATAAATGCGAGATCAATAGGGTAATTATTTGAACATAACTGATCAGAAAGGAGAAGAAAAACAACCAGACGCCGCCGGTGGGATCTGAACCCACGACCTCGAATCCCGCCTGCGGCATATGGTTACTTTTTCTTCTGCTTTGGAATCAATTATTAAAAAATATTTATTTATTAAGCTCGCATTCATGAAAACCAGAAATTATTTTTAAAGCAATACATCCCCTATGCTTCGTGGTTTCGGTGACTATAGGCTTCCGTCATGTATACGTCATAACGAGCCCCTATTTTCTCTTCCCCTTGTCTGCACTCTAGCAATGTCTGAAATATCCGTATATATACATTAGTAAATAGCTTGATTCCTTAATGTTCTGAGAAAAGGTGCAATATGGTAAATGTCCTGTTTCAATGTTCTCACGGTTATCCCACCATGCCCTTTTGCCAGGTTTGTGGCGAGATTATTTGCGACTGCTGTGACCTGACAATCATCCATGGCATTCAGTAAAAGTCTCATCAACTCGTGGCTCCTCCATGCCCGGGAACACAAAACTGTTCACCTTTCAGTAAAACACTGACATCGCTAAGTAGCTGTATTCGGTCATGCATCTCAAAAATAGAGCGCACGACTACGAAGCACAGCGAAGAAGCACACATTTTTGTTTCGTCAACGTATTTCCTTCCCTAATCCAGCGCTGAAATGGCAGCGCTCTACCGGTAAATTATAAGTGCGTGCAATTAAAACAGAAGCGCAGATCTACCCAAGCCGATACCAAAAGCACTTCCCCTGAAAGGCACCATCGTGGATCGACTGAGGCGCTCCCCCCCTCCAGATATAGCCAGCTGGTGACCGTTCCAATCCTAGTACTTACGCTTGGCGGCGCTTGTATTCTTCCGTCTGCTGCTTGTAAATCTGCTTCCTAATCCGACGGGACTTATGCCGGGCCCGTTGAAAGTGTAGATGCCCGCTTGGGGTGTAGCCAGGATTCCCGGGAGAAATATCTGCGCATGAGCCGCACGCCTCGGTCACGGTGCAGGCACTGAGCAAGGACCGCGGCCCCCTCTCAGGGGAACGCCGAGGACAACGTCCATCAAACTTCTCAGTAAAAAAAAAATGGACAGAGACACTCAGGAGTGCCTGCGTGTGAGAATGCGAAAGCATTACTGTCCCTGGGAGCACTGTTCACGCGCTTAATGTTCGTACATGCATTAACGATCTTTTCTGCTTCTTCGGCGTTTGCGCATTTGCGCGGACGACCACGTTCCACTTCGGGTGGTGCCGATGTTGAAACTTTAGACGTTGATGGTTCGCTGTTCATTTCACGAGCGCACGCACAACCGGCCGCAATGAAATCCAGCGACGATGTATGACACCGCCCATCCACACACGCGCACATATGACACTAGCCGGAACAATGTACGACGAACGATTGGATCACAATATTGATACGAAAGACTGGGAATTGAGGGTGCATATGACGTCGGTTCAAACCCCTGTCGCAAGCTAGCCTCCAACTTGACTACCACGTATGTAACCTGTAGGGGTCGACGAGTCAGCATTAAAATCTGTCTCAGTAATGGGCTGGGTAGGGTAGGAAGGGTGGCTGGTGACAGGCAGCTAGCTACAGGGGCGCCGTATTTCAGAACACCGGCAGCCGTTAGGAACACAAGCACAACCATGTGGCCGGCTGTCAACCTTTCGTCTGATAGCAAATGCCAATGACTTTGTGCATGCAAACCGAAGAGCTCACCTCGAGCCGACACCGTCCCTTCAGGAAGCCGCCGGCGAAAGCAGAGGTCGCTACGGGGCGCAACAAAGATCCCCCCCCCCCCCCCGCCCAAATGAAGACTGATTGCGCGACAGTGACCTTCACGGCTTACCGCAACGTCCTAATTGAGGGAACCGCACGGGGGGTCATAACTAATGGTGTTCTACGAAGCCGCCGGATTGACACGTGCAGAATGACACTCCGAGATCCGTCGCTTTTTTTTTTTACCTTGAGAGAGGGTTTCGTGTGCACTACCAAAGTTGTAGGGCGGGATGCGCTTTTGTGCAGATCGCTCTGTGCAGCGCATTTTGTTGACAATTTGATTACTTTAATGTACTTTGTGTTTTGGGGAGGAGTTATTAATACTGCCAAAGTTGAAGGCGGCAGCTCGCAGCAATGCAACAAATCGTGTTGAGGCTATCCTGCTTTCTCTATGTGCCCCAGGGTTTAAAACCGAGACCGCGGGACCCCAAGCCGTCGTTCAGGGCAAAGTTTAGATGCTCCGCATTTTTGGCTATGCCGAGGAGGGAATATTTTGCTTTTAGCCATTTCAGTCTCATTTGCCACTGTCTTTAGTATGGTGTATATTGTGGAAATCTCCTGTATATAAATTTCAGTCCGTTTTCTCGTCGCTTCCTGCCATTGCAAGTCGTGAATACACCGTACGGGGCACCTCAGGTGCAAGGAGCCTTCAAGTCAACAAACCTTCTTTAACAGCGCACAGCTGGTGCAAGGACGAGAACCATTGTAACTTTATCTTTACTTAAGGTATATGCAACGATAAATCGCATGCCACCACCCGTGACGCTTTTCTACAAACGGTTGCGTCAAAATTTCGGCACTAATGTAGTCGGCAAAACTGGTGCCTCAGTGACGTCAGCCAATGGGGAGTGTGTATAGACAAACAAGTACATGAATATCTGAAATGGCGGTGCTCGGCTTGTGTGCGCGTCATAAGGCCGCTTTATGACGTCACCCTATTTTTGTTGCCATAGCTAGGATTTTGTGTGTCATGTGAGGGTAAACACATACACACGCCGCCGCCTTTTCTCGTAATTGAACTATTAAACCCTTCGCATTTAAAAAAGCAGTCTTGAGTGCGCCAATTTTTTCCGTTGCGGGGATGATCGCTGCCGGCAACACCTGTAATTGACTGTTGCTATTCTCTAGAATATAAAACCTCTATTTTCAGTGACAATGGCCTCAGTAATTTACAGATTAAAGTCAATTTTGTCCTCAACTAAGTGCCCATTAAATGTCTGTGATTCTACAAACACATCAGTCCAGGCATCGGGTGCAGATTTATTCACAATGAGTCGACGGTTACTCTGCGAAAGTCTTTACGAAGCGCCATTTTTCTTTCTATGTTGGCTTCCTGCGCACACGTTTTGCTAGCAATGCTTTCTCATGTTCGACACAAGCGTAAATGAAAATACTGTTGTTGGGTGCGCACTCCGCTTTTCCTTCATTAGCTGCAGCACCTGCGCGTAGACCTATCGCCCACTGCATCGGTGCAAGATAAAGGCGGCTATAGAAGAAGTTCAGGGGACTTACCCAACTCCCAGTTCTCCTCTTCGACGCTTTTCTCTGCATCCGTTACTGCAAGGAAACGTCGGCATCGCACATTCAGAGGCTTCAACGTGTTGCCACGCGACCATAGATGCATACTCTGCAGGCTGCGTGAACTCAGTCCACGGGGAAAATGAGGCAACAAGCGGCACCATGACTCATTAAATCGAACTGGAATCAGTGCTAAATGGGCGACAACTTTATCGAGCATGAAAGTTGTTTGGTTTGTTTTGGTTTGCGTGGGTTTAATGTCCAAAAGCGACTCAGGCTATGAGGGACGGCGTATCCGGAAATTTCGACCACCTGGTGTTCTTCAACGTGCACTCACATTGTACAGTACACAACCCTCTAGCATTTCGCCTCCATCGCAATTCCACCGCCGTTGCTGGGATCGAACCCGCGTCTTTCTGGCCACCAGCCGAGCGCCATAACCACTGAGCCACAGCGAAGGCAGGAGACAAAACACCGTGAAGCACAGGGTACCAGAATAGTGCATATGGTAGGCACTTCTGGTTGACTGGGAAAAGAATAGATTTAATAAAAAAAAATACTGAGATAAGCACATCAATGGAACAGGCTACAGCAAGAGCAGTGGTGCTAGTAAAAAAGAAGTTTCAAAAGTCCGCGTAAATTTAGTGATTTTTTTTCCGAAAGTTTCCCTATTCTGGAAAAACACTACACGTCTTCATTCCCTTCTCTACATAATCTCCATCCATTTCACAGCACTCTTGAAGGAGGCGGATCTACTATTGAAAGCACTCGGGAAATTTTTCTTCCATCACGGCGCGGATGACGCATTTTCTGCCTACGTAGCTTTTCCAACGCACAGTCGCCTTTGTTCTGGACAACAGACATAAATCGAGGCGAGCTAGGTCCGGTGATTCAGTTGGAGGATGCAAACAAAAATGATGCCCAAGACGTGAGTGAAGGCGATTGCCATGTAGCGATGGGCCGCACGTTGCCGCCATGAAGGAACCAGTTGCTAAAATCATTGACCGGGAATGGTACGCTTTGTGTCGCTCTGAAAACTTCCCCGAGTTGTTTTGCAGACCACACATGGCCTGTAACGGTCTGCTTCTCCCCAAATTCCGTCCTGAGCGGAAAGAAAAAATGGCGACCATCCCTCAGACGGATTGCAGTAAACTGAGCAGTTGCGCTATTTGGCACGTGTTCATGGTTAGTGAACGACGACCCTGCGTTAAGCACGACGTTATATTTTTGGCTCGTTAACCGTGATCACTGAGATGAACTTCTTTCATCTAGATTTGCCTGGTCCGGGGCTGATTTTCACTGCGGGAGCCCTTTTACGGAGCCCACAATGGGCCGGCGCGTGGATGAAGTCCGTACAATTTGGCAGCTGCCCCAAGATGGGCCCCTCTAGTGACGTCGATGACGAAGAGGTTGAAGCCTGAAGCGTGACCTGGGACAAGCGGGCCGAGTAGAAAGAGCTCAAGGAGCTCGCGCTGGAGGAACAACGCTGTTCTGTTGACGTGGCTCAGCTACCCAGGATGCGGGGCAGCGGCTAAGTACCTGGCGGTGTTGCGCTAGCTTGCTAAATTTCCCCTTCTTTTTGTCTGTGCCTGCTTGCTCCTGTTCTTGGGTGTTTGGGCGCGGGACGAGAGCTTAATGTCTACTTCGCCTGGCCAGGGGTTTTCCCCTTGGCCGGCATCTCTTCCTGAAGACCAGCTCCCAATTTATCTCTTTTTCCGCAGTGGTGTTTCGAGCGTTCCGGTCGCTTTAGTGCCTTCCGATGGCAGCGCTATCCGACTGAACAACCCGGAGGCAGTGCAGGCGGCTCTTCAGTCCACATCGCAGCACTTCATGCACATTACCAATGTCCGGTAGTTCGTCAGGGGTGGTATTTTGTGCAGGTCGCCGGATAAAGACTGTATTGAAGATCTTCTAAAGTGTACGACCTTCGCCAACCACCCGGTGAGCGCATTCATTCCGTCTCATCTAGCATGTTCCAAAGGCTTGGTCCGAGGGGTCGACTCTCGATTGAGCCCTGCGGAAACGCTTGAGAACCTCTCGCCTGCAGGAGTGATTGCTGTCCATCGATGCAGCAGGATGGTTGACGGAGTAAAAATTCCTACAGAGTCCGTCATTGCCACATTTGCAGGAATATTTTGTCCGTCAGAGATTAAGGTGTGGCCATTAGTTTTTCGAGTAGATGCCTTTAACTCTCGGCCCCTTCAGTGTCAAAACTGCCGGCGATTTGGCCACAGCGGCATAGCCTGCAAATCGGCCTTACGCTGCTGTGCCTGTGGGGAACGTCATTGCACAGAGGAATGTCCTGAACAGCGAGAGAAATGTTGTTTGTGTAGCGGTGCTCTCCCTGCTGATTCGCCTGACTGTCCTGCACGAGCACAAGAAGTTCAGGTGCTCGAGCTTATAGACAAGCGCAGATGCACGCGGAGAGAGGCTGCCGCAGTCAAGGAGGGAGCCTCAGCCCAATCTAGCGTGGCCGCCAAATGTCCTCCCATAATGGATTCTAGTTGGTCCCGGGCTATTACAGCGGCAGTTGAGAAAGCTGTGGCAAATGCAATGGATCGCATTATGAAAAAAAACCGTGGCCACGTGCATTTCGCAGGTCATAGCTGCTCAGATGACCAATCTTCTGCAGGCGTCCACCGCTCCGCTCTTGTCTTCTTTGGCTTCGGAAGGTACCCCTCCTTTTGTAGTAATCGGTTCCGCTCCACAGGGCCAAAAACAATGTGAGCAACAAAAGACCTCTCAGGCCTCTCCTTCGCATAGCGTAATGGACGCATCCTCTATGGATTGTATGGATATGGAGTGTGATCTCCGCGCCCAGAAACGAAGTGGGTCTCCTCTGAATATTGAAGGTCCATCTTGCCCCCAGTCAAAGACAAAGAAAAGTAACACAAGTCAAAGCGCTAAGACCAGGATTTTAGAAAAGGCAGTCGCGGCCGCGGCACTTCCGCCAAGATAGGGTTCTTAAGTGTACTCCAGTGGAATTGTCGATCTATATTCTCAGCTTCAACAGATTTAAATTGCCTATGCAATCAGCTTCTACCAGATTTAGTTGCTTTACAGGAAACGGCTAACTAGAAATTTCAATTATCATCTCAAGGATTACCGTCCGTTCCGGCTTGACCGGTCATCACGAGGGGCAGGGTAGTTAGTGCTCATATCTACAAATTTTTTCACAGGGCATGCATTTCTTTTCAATATGCAGACAATGAATTAGAAATCCTTGCGGTTGACCTCAGTGTCCCAGGTCAACAGCCTTTTACGGTAGCTAATGCATATTTCTCGTCTGGTGTGCGTGACACTCAGCCCCTTGACTCACTCATGTCTAGTAGCCGACCTGTGGTTCTATTACTTGGCGACTTCAATTCGCACCATGTGACTTGGGGGTTTAAAACAGACAGCTTTGGTTCTAGACTATTTAATTGGGCTTCTGGCAACAACTTGATTTGCAACAATTCCGGATTGTTTACGTTTGTTCACAGTCAATGCCGCTCTGCCTTGGATTTAAATTTTTCCTCCCCAGGAGTCTCTGTTATGTCTTGGGCGCCTGTTGACTGTGCAACAAACAGTGATCATCTACCGATTAGTTTCAAGTTTGCGTGTAAATTAACTCTTCCTGAGCGACATCAGTGCACGTTAATAAAATACAATTGCTTTAAAGACACGCTAAAATCAGCCCTCCAAATCACTTCAGACACTTGCGCTCAGAGAAGTGCCGAAAGCAAGGCTGCACATCTATGTTCAGTACTGGGCCATGCAAGGAAAATGTCTGAATTTTTGGTTATAAGAAAAAAGGGTGCAATCGCGAACAATTGGTGGTATGCTGAGTGCACGCGGGCATATAGACGATGGAAAGCAGCTTGGAAGAAACTTCTCATCAATCAATGCCCAAAAAATTGGCTGGATTATAAGTATGTTGCAGCAACATTTAAGCGCACTGTCGCCCGTGCAAAGGAGGAGTATAATACTTATCATTATGATTTCCTTTCCCAATGAGGAAATAAACGAGCTTTGTTTATTTCATGAGGCGCAACAAGGTGATTCCTCCGGCTGCCAACATTGAATCTCTCGTTCAGTCCCCTGCTGACATCGGAAAGGCCTTAGAGGATATTGCGTGTGGCCTAGAGCTTCGCTTTACATCTGCTTTACATTCTCCTACTATATTCACATGCACCTCAAGTGATTTCACTGAGGTCTCTATGCCTGAGCTGTCGGAAGTTTTTCTGCGCTAATCCCCAGCGGCTCCTGGCCCCGATAAGGTCACTTCATCTTTGATCAAAATTTTGTTCAATGAATCTCCTGCAGACCTGTTGGCTCTAATTAACCATTTTCTTAAAGGTCCTTGGATACCACATGAGTGGCGTCTTGCTGAAATAGTTCCATTGCTTAAAAAGCAAGGGGAGGGCTTAACTTTAGACAATATACGCCCTATTTCGTTAACATCGAACCTAGTGAAATTGGTGGAAAGGGTCCTTCTTAGCCGTGTCATGTCATTCGTTTCAGAAATTGGTGGTGGTGGTAGTGGTTTTATTAAAAATAATAGTAAAAAGGAAGGAAAAGATTTTTGCTAGCTCCGGCATCTGCCATGGATACTGAAGCACCTGAGCTGGGGCAGCGGAAATAAAGGACAGCAGGCAGAATGCAGTGAGGGGACAGGAATAAAGGATAGGGGGAGAAGTAATATGTACAAACTATTTACACAATAAGAAATGTGTCCAGGTTGTGCGCGTGATTAGTTCATTTTAGAGTAATTAAATCACACACGCGCACAGCACTGTGTTGGTTACAACTGGAGAGGGGCGTCCAGTTATTAATCGTTCAAGGTAGAACTCGCTGAGCGTTCGGCCACTGCGTGTATCTACCTGACAGAGAACAGACGGGAAGTCAAGCCCGTGTGTTCGAGGAATGCACAGAGGCTCACCAAAGTTCGCTCACGAGTGTGCGCACTGCCCTGCGGCCACAATAGCGTCTTGATGGAGTCTGGTAGTATGCCCGGCGCCCTATAGGCCGCGAGCATATCGCGACGAGCATCGGCGAACGCGGAACAGCGAAGGAGCAGGTGTTCTAGTGTTTCCACTGCACCGCATCCGTCACACACATCACTCGTCGCCACACGCAGCCAATGCGCGCGCGGAGGATCATTGCACGTTGTGACCGTGTAAGTGCGCGACAGCCGTTGACACTGTCGATGCGCTCACCTTCCGCGATGCGTGGGTCGGGGTGCTGCTTTCGGAGATGGTCGTGGATGGCCGCACGCACGTACTCCAGCGCAAGGGGCAGATCGCTGGCAGGTAATTGGTGTGCAGCGGTCACGAGGTCGTCAGCTTCTTCGTTGCCGGCGATGCCGCAGTGAATGGGCACCCACTGTGCACGCACGGCACAACCTCTCTGCGCGAGGCGCTCGATGCGCGAGCGAATTACCCGCACCAGTGGTGTACCGCGGCCGTTAGATTGTAGGCGGCTGAGGGCGGCGCGGGAGTCGCACAGCAGAGCACTCCTGGGCGGCGGAGGGCCGAGGGTGAGCAGCAGGTCCAGCCCGAGCCGGATCCCCATCGACTCCGCCGTGGTGGAGGAGCCCAGGAAGGCTGCGTGTTGCTGGCTGTGCAGTCGCAGGGCGGGGATGGTGGCCGCCGTAGCAAGGGAGCAGCTGTCGCGGGCCACTGAGCCGTCGGTGTACACGAGGAGATGGTCCTGGAGCTCCTTGTGTATGACGGCTCTGGCCAGCTGCTGCACAGCACAAAGGGGTGTGCTCCGCTTTCCCGCAATGCCGACGATCTCTCGCTGTACCTCCGAGGCAGCAGGCCAGGGCGCGTAGGAGCCGTAGGGGGGTGGGCTTTGGGTCAATTGTTCATACTCGAGCAGCGCGGCGCCCATTCGTGAGCGCGGGTGCGAGCGCATACGCTGCAGCAGCGAGCCGCCGTCCGGTGCGCGGTGAAGCCGGTCGATGTGATTAAATGCCCTGCTCGCTGCTTGGAGCTCAAAGGGCCACGCTCCTGCCTCGGCCAACGTTGCGGCGCACTGCGAGTTTTTGGGCAGGCCTAGGCACACGCGCAGGGACTTGCGGCGCTGAAGCTCGAGTTTCTTCCAGCACGGCTTGCGCACCATCACGAGCGGCAGCGCATAGAGCGCCGCCCCCAAGGCTGCGGCATTGTATAGACGCAGCGCGGCTTTCTGAGAGATGCCCTGGCCTCGAGCGGTGAATTTCAGAAATTGCTGTATTGAATCCATGTCAAATTGGTTTCAGGCCGGGTTGTTCAATTTGGTGTGCTCATACTGACCTTGAGAGTCGTATTAAATTAGCTCGCAATAGAAAAAAGTTTGCTGCGCTTGTCACCTTGGATATCAGTAAAGCATACGACAGAATGGTGCACTCGGCTCTATTACTAAGATTACAGGAACTCAACTGCCCAAGCTATTTTGTAGCCTGGATTTCTGTTTTTTTGTTTGAAAATAGAGAATTTTACTGCTGCCAAAATGGTGTTTCCTCAAGGAGATTTCCACAGACAAGAAGTGTTCCGCAAGAATCAATTCTGTCACCTGTTCTTTTTAACATTTTTCTAAGTTCAATTCCATGCATTCAAAATGTGAAACCTTATGTGTACACCGACGATATTGCATTTTTTGCATCAGCAGGTGACATTCACAGTCTTTATCGAACCCTGCAAAATTACCTCAATGTTCTTGACAACTGGCTAGGAAGAATTCATCTGTCCCTTAACGTGAAGAAATGCGCATTGTTAGTATTTCCAGTTTCTGTTCCTGTAAATATCAGCCTGGTCTATAGAAATAACATAATACCTCAAGTTCAGACGGTGAAGTATCTCGGAGTAATATACGACACTACTCTCTCCTGGCGGCCACACATTGAGCAAGTTTCTGCAAAAGGATTTCGGGCCATTGGCATCCTGCGCAGGCTTTGCAGTGCTAGGTCAGGCATGAGAAAGCATACGCTTCTGATGATTTATAAAATGTACGTCCGCCCAATTTTGGAGTCCGGGTGTGTTTTATTCTCAGGAGCTCCTGCCTATAAACTTCGCCCTCTTGTGCTTTTGGAGCGTGAGGCGTTGCGCCTTTGTCTGGGGCTTCCAAAATATGTCGCCAATGCTGTTCTGCACCTTGAGGCGCGAATGCCTTCGTTATCAGCTAGGTTTCGCCTTTTAACAGTTCAAACATTTTTAAAATTGTGCGACTCCCCTCTTCATGCTTCCAGTATAATATTTGTTAGTCAACCTTGCGCCTTTTTTAGTGCTGCCTGGTCTCTAATTCATACCCCGCAGATATGTTACGTGCAGTCCCTCCTTGATCGCATAAATATTCATTTCACAGATGTCCGCCAAATATATAACAACTCCTCAACTGTCCAGATTGAATTCGATGACATTTTCCCATCGAATGCAAACCTGCAGCCCTTCCCGCTTCTTCAGGGTCTATTGCAGGACCACCTAAGGTCCTTTCCCTCTCATGTTCTTATTGCTACCGATGCCTCGCAGGATCGCGAAAAGGCAAGTGTGGGAATTTTTTCGCCTTCACTGGATTGGCATTTTTTCTCTCCGTCTTCCTGACTTCACTCCAATTTTTCTGGCTGAATTATTAACAGTAATCTTAGCCTTGCGAAAATTAGAATCTACCGTTTCCCAGGTCGTGGTTATGACAGACTCTCTGTCCATTTGCTCTTCCTTATCCTCACCCGCTGAGCCTCGGCCATTACGCCTGTTTAAGTTCCTGATTCCGCTCCATCTAAATGCGGTAAGGTTGCTTTGGGTACCAGGTAACATGGGCTTTCACTTAAATCAGGTTACAGATTCCTTAGCAAGAACCTCTCTCAGCGGCCCAATTGCTGCTGTCCTGTAATCGTGTGCATATACAGATACAGTGAGGTTTCGCTGCTACACAATATTTCAGGAATTTGCTGCCTCGGCTCTTACATCATCTCCCGAATATCAGCATCTTCTGCATCCTTGGAGTAGCAAAGACTGGCGCTCACGCAGACTAGAGGTCTCTTTCACGCGCTTGCGTTGCAGGGTTCCCCTTCTAAATTTCTACCTTCACAGATCTGGCCTGGCAGCTTCCCCACTGTGCCCTTTTTGTGCCGAACCTGAGATAATAGATCACTTCCTGCTGTTCTGCCGCCGCTTTTCTCATTTGAGGAAGCGTCGTTTGCAAATTCCATTTCATCAACTGGGCTTGCCTGTGTCTTCCGCGGTTGTTCTTCCCATTGGCGCTTCTTTGCTTGGAAGAAGCGACAGGAGTGTGCGCGCTGCTGTGCAAAATTTTCTTCAAGAAACGCAGTGACTCCCATTCTAATTTCTTTTTCCCGCTCTCAGTCAGTACGACATTGCAACATTACAGGCATTGTATACTATTATGTACATTAAGCCATTGTCCCGTCTTCGATCTCCAAGTTAACTGGACCCCTTTCCTTCCCACTTCCAATCTATGAGACTACATACTATTACCACTCCTTTTGCCGTCAAGACTTTCCTGTATCCAGTAATTAACCGCCTGTGTCTTGGCCACTCCCCCGTAGTGGGTATGTGCCAGCAACGTCTGAGGCCTTCCTTCCTTTCTTCCAAGCGGCACAGCGCTGAACATTGAAGACCATTGCCGCAGAAGATGAAGAAGCGGACACGCTGACGTGTTCTTGCTGGCCGCTACTGTTTTCTGCATCTTCTGGTGGTTCCGGCTTGTTCATCCTTGGTGAGCCCGTACTACGTTGGGGGTTTTGGCCAAGGCGTAGTTTGAGACGCAGTTCATGTGAACCTGAGAGCGCGTTTTGCTGAGATGTCGTTGACCTCCCCAGGTGGAGGGTCGGCAGCTTGGTTTGCCAGCTTGCCAGCCCAAAGCCTGCCACTTGAGTCCTTCCACAAAAATGGCATTGATGCGGTTCCCGTAGCTATCGTCCCAATTGGTGAGGGTGCGATCAAAATGAAAACCCCCAAACTAATTCAACAGGAGCTAAGATCATTGACTGCCCAATACCTGCAGATCTCTGAAGTGCGTCAATTTGGCCGCCGAGGAATTGTGTGCAAGTCCTCGGACATCGCTTGTGGTGCAGACTTGCTTGAGTGCAAAATTTTCAGCTCGCTGCCGTTGAAAGCATTCATTCCCGAACAACTTGCATGTGTCAAGGGTATCGTAAAAGGTGTCGACCCAGCATCGTGCCCTCAAGAAATTCTACAGGAATTTCAAGATGCAGGTGTTGGGGTCTTTTCAGTCTACCGCTGCAGTAGAGAGGTAATCGGCTCGCGTGTTGCTACTGAGTCTGTAATAACAACTTTTGCTGGCTCTTCCTGCCCTGCTGAACTAAATATCTGGCCGATTGTATACCGTGTGGACCCACTAGAGCCCCGCCCTCTTCGATGCACCAACTGTTGGCGCCTCGGGCATAGCGGCACAGCATGAAAGTCAGAGACCCGCTGCCGTTTATGTGGAAAAGGTCATTCTGCTGATAACTGCACCTCAGAGCAGCCTCATTGTTGCCTCTGCAGCAACAGTCACTCAGCTGATGATGCCAACTGCGCAAAACGTGGAGAAGAGCATAGCTTGTTGGAAATTATCAACCAGAAGCGGTGCTTAAGAGCCGATGCTTACGCTGTTCTTAACAGGAAAAAAGATTCATATGCTAGTCGTGTGCACGCTTTTGTTAAACACATTAAGTCCAACTTGACTGCCTCAATTGTCACCACTTAAAAAAAGCTCTTAATAATGTGGTTGAGCGAATGCTAAACACTTTCTTTGAGGCGTAGGCTCAGTTTGTTGCAGTTCAGTCTGCGTCACAAACATCCGTCCTGGCAGCAACGTCTGTTTCTGTTTCAGCTTCTGCAGCTAGTGCTATCCGCTCTACATCACCTTCTGATGCTCCCCAGGTCCCACCTAACATCTCTGTTCCTAGCATTGAATGTCGCAGTGACATACGCACACCAGATGTTGAAATGTCGTGCCCCACGCAGAAGCGCCGTGCTTCCTCATCACCGTCTAATTCTAGTTCTCCACAGATGAAAGCTAAAAAGGGACCACCAAAACTTCATCATCATGTTGATATCCTTAATGAGGCAGTTTCGGCCTCTTCAATTGGTCAATAATCATGACAGGTATCAAAGTGTTACAATGGAATTGCCGTTTCGTCTTCTCTTCTCTTCCAGATCTAGACATACTTATACACAAGCATAAGCCTGATATTGTACTTTTACAAGAAACGTGGTTATCACCGTATAAATCATTTTCACTGAGAAGGCCTATCGTCGCAGAAAAGCGGCCTGGAAGAGGCTGTCCTGCAACCATAGTCCGGCTATTTGGTTAAATTACAAATTCTTCTCTGTATCTTTCAAAAGAACACTTGCAAAAGCCAAAGAGGAGTATAACCAAAATTTAAACACATATCTTTCAAATCCTCGTCATCGGAAAGCCCTGTATAGATTCATGGAACGTAACAAGAGTTCTGCTGTCCCTCTTCTCACTAGATCAACAGTGTTATCACCACAAAAGGCTCAGGAGAGCCTGGAGTGTATTCCTCAGGGATTGGCGTTACGCTTCCAGACGCAGAGAAGCGTCCCTTTGTGCACAATTTCACCCTCTTCGGTTTATACCGAGGTTGACGCATCAGAGCTCCTCTCAGTCCTGGCATTGTTGCATCCTGCAGCTCCTGGACCAGATGGTGTCACTCTTGGTATGATTAAAATTTTATCCCAGGAGTTTACAAGCGTCCTCTTAGATATGGTCAATGCTTCTCTGGAAAATGCATGGATTCCAAGCATTTGGAAGACGGCGCAAATTATTTTATTAATGAAAAATGCAGGAAAAGGATACGTCTTAGATAAAATTTGGCCAATTTCGCTGACTTCAAATTCAGTCAAATTAATAGAAAGAATAGTGCACAGTCGCCTCACAAAACATGTTCATGACATCAACGGTCTCAGCTCAGCCCAGATTGGCTTTCGTCGTGGATGCTCTGTATGGTCCACGCACGTGGATTTAGAGAGCAGAATCCGGCTCTCGCTATGCAGAAGAGAAGTTTCAGCTTTGGTCACTCTTGATGTATCAAAGGCCTATGACACTGTTGAGCACACTATTTTACTTAACAGACTTGCTCAGTTACATGCTCCAACCTACATTTATGCGTGGATATCTGAATTTCTGAAGGAGAGATTCTTTTACTGTGCCGAGGGAACCCTATGTCCAAATACATATTATCAATCAGGAGGTATGCCGCAATGATCGGTGCTATCCCCTCTGCTTTTTAATATTTTGTTCGGTGGCATCCCCATTCGTCCTGATATAACAGTTTTTGTGTATGCAGATGACATAGCTTTTTTCGCCTCGGCCAGGGATATCCACTCCCTTTACCACATTGTGCAGGGATATTTGGAAGCTCTTGGAGTATGGTTGCAAGGTATTAATTTATCACTGAATGTAGACAAATGCGGAGTTTTGGTATTTCGTCCAGACAGGCCTTTGCACATTTCATTAGTCTGTCGCTCTCTCCAGATTCCACAAGTGGAATCTGTAAAATATCTGGGTGTTACTTATCACCCAGCATTAGATTGGAGCCTTCATGTATAAAGAACAATGAGTTTAAATAGAACGCGCTTTAGGCTGGCTGACAAGAATCTCCAATAAAAAGTTTCAGATGCGCTGCGACATGTTATTGTTACTATACAAAGCCTACGTAAGACCTATACTTGAATTTGGTTGCATTCTGTTCTCTGGTAGCGCAAGCTACAAGATTCAACCCTTAATCTTACTGGAAAGGGGCGCACTCCGCCTCTGCCTTGGTCTCCCGAAATCAGTTTCAAACGCCCTGCTTTATCTGGAAGCCCGTATCTCTGATCTAACTTCCCGTTTTCAAATACACACGGTGCGAACTTTCCTCAGGTCGATGGACCCAGTGACTGATGTCAGTACTCCTAATTTTGTGTCTCAGCCGGCCTTATTCTTTTCTCATCATTGGCCACGGTATAAAATGCCACAAATTATGTTAACGCAGAATCTTTCAACATCGATTGGTGTTGTTCTCAGTTCTTTGCAGTGGGTTGATGACACGCCGTCAGCAGTGGAATTCCATTTCGACCACATCTTCCCTTCTCATGCGAAACACATGCCCGCAAACATTTTGAACGATATTCTCTCGGATCACATAGAGGAATACCCCCATCATACGGTGCATGCTACCGATGCCTCCGTCAACTGCCAAAAAGGCTGCAGTTGGCATCTCTTCGCAGTATTTGGCATGGAGCTATTCTGTCCGCATCCCAGATTATATTCCTATATTCTTTGCGGAATTTTTGGCTCTTGGAATGGCCCTTCACAAACTTCCATGCGATGTGTCTCATTTTTGTATTCTCGCTGATTGTTTGTCAGTGTTAGTCTCCCTTGACACTTCACAGGAAGATTTTTTGAGCCGTACCCTGCGATTTTTTGTCTCAAGCACTTTGAAGGTGGTCCGTTTTGTGTGGGTTCCTGGCCATGCAGGTGTTCATTCAAATGAGGTGGCTGATTACTTAGCAAGGTCGGTTCTTGACGGGTCAGCGACACTTCCCGTTCCTAATTTCAGCCTGCTGGCGATTTCCAGGTTTCAGCGGTTCCTACATATATCAGCAAAGGTTACGAGATTCCTTACAAAATACCACTGACTATCAGCACTTAGCATATAATTGGAACGTCCGTTCGTGTAAATCCAGGCTGTGTGAGGTAACAATGACGTGGTTGCGGTGCAGGATTCCAAGTTCGAAATTATATCTATGCAGGTGTGGGTTGACACCGACGAACCTATGTGACGCATGTGGGAAAGTAGAATATTTAGACCATTTTCTCCTCTACTGCCCAAAGTTCGCACTTCAGAGAAAGATTTACCCGGAGGTCCCCCTCTCCAGGTTAGGGCTCCCTTTATCTTTGCCAGTATTATTATCGTTTGGTGCGAACGCCAAGGGATTTGCATTGGGTTCTATTTGTGGTTTCACCACCACTACATAATTGCAACTGGTGGTTTGATGTGCTAATTCTTTTAAAGTTCTACGAGCTCTTCTTTTTTCACCAAAATGCTGTCTGTTATTTCACTGCCAATATTGTTCTGTTGTTTTTATTCATTGATTTTTTAAAATTCACGATTGGTGCAACATTTTTGTCGTCATCTTCATGGCAACTTCTTTTTTTATTCAACTACACCTTGGCCAATCCCCCCGCGTGGGTATGTGCCATATACGTGGGGTGAAGAAGAGCTCGGACGCTCGCAGGTCTCAGAACATTATCCGCAACTTACCCAGTCAGGAGCGTCTACGGACCGCTCCGCTGTCTCACCAGCCGTATAGCTACCGGGCATCCCTCAATAAATGTGGACGACGTTTGGCACATCCCCACTCCAATACCCGGGGGATGTCCTGGAAGTTCTTCAGATCCGTTGCGATTCACTGCGACCGTTCGATGATAACTCAAGAAACAGTGAAGCGCTTTGAAGCTACATCAGGGTGCCTTATAACGCGCAGCTACAAACGGAAACATAATCAGGATGATGATACATATGCAATGTGCGGTAAATTTTTGGAAACAGACACCTTACACTCGAATATCCAGGCACAGTCACTCTCCCTGAAGCACTCGAGTGTAGAGATAACAATGGTCGCGTAAGTAAATCAGCGCGATAGAAGTTAGCAAAAACGCGATTGGAGGATTGGTGGCTCAAAAGCAGAGAGGTGACATATAGTTAGTAGTGTAGGACTAAAAACATGCTTAAATGGCGAACTTTAACACCCAGTTACGACACGGTTAAATTAAAATAAAGAAAGCCGGGCATACTGGCAACTGCCTCAACACGGTTTCAAAGGGGACGCTACATTCTTCCTTTTTTCATCCCTTCCTTCTTTCCTTCCTTCCTCCCTCCCTCCCTTCCTTCCTTAAATTCCTCACTTCCTCCCTCCCTTTCTTCCTTTTTTGCTTCCTCCCTTCCTTCCTTTCCTCCCTCCCTCTCTTCCTCCCTTCCTTCCCTCCCTTCCTTCCTTCCTACATAAAGTTGGAGCTTATTATCATAGCAAATTAGAGTTTCGCTTCAGTACACAGCGGTAGTGCAGCTTGGTTGGGTTCATTGGGTTTTAACGTCCCAAAGCGACTCAGCCTACGAGAGACGCCGCAGTGGACGGCTCCAGAAATTTCGACCACCTGGGGTTCTTTAACAGGAGCTTCTTCGCCGCGACCAGTATCGGGAGATACCACGCTTCATAGCACGGATTGCGAAAGATCTTAAATCGACCTGAGAGCAAGACACACTCCTCAGTTCCGTGTTTTTGCATCGTGCGTGCTCGATGGCCTGAACTTATGGAGCGCGCTGTCGCGGGAACGGAAGCGCTCCACAAAAATTGCGCCCTCACTTCCCGCTGGCCATCAAACGCGGTTGTCCGACAATATGGTGACGTCCACTTTAGCTCAGAATCCTTGTCACCGGTCGGCAAAGTGACGCTGTACAGACTGCGACTCTTCTGAAAGCCTCCTACCGTCTCACTCCGTTCTTTCTCTCGGAATGAAAGTGGAGCCAGAAGTTAGGTGAGGTAAGTTTTTCCCTCACAGTGGACCGATGCACGAGCTTGTGGCAAAACGCACCCCGCACCTACGGATGAGCATCCCACAGCATCAAAAGGCAACCGGCACAACAAGATATACTGTCACGTGCTGGTGACAGCGCCGCCGACAGCAGGCTGACCTGGCACTGAAACGAACTCTTCATCTGGCTGACTTGAGCCCACATAAACGGACCGTTTAACATAGCGACAGACGTGCCAGGCTATCGTCGAGGGACGGAATCACAGTTGCTCTCGGCCGCGCTCACTTTCAAGCTGAGGAAGAACTTTAGTGATAAGGCACGTAAAGCACCCACGGCAGTCTGGAGCAACTTAGGACCAGCTGCGCGTGGCTCCGATCATTTGTGATAAACCCGGTCGAATCTTCGCTCACAGTGATAAAGCCGCCTCCCTTCGGCTTTTAGAATAAACAACAAACATTACAAACCTTCGCGACAACCTTCCACCAGAATTTTTAAAAAATCGGGAGGGAACCAACACGGACCCGTGTTGCGCTTACTTTCGACACAACTCGTACGTACGTGCAGAGCTTCGCCACTCGGCGTGAGTAAATCAGTGTAGCCTGATGGAAGCTAGGAGACGCACCAGCCCAGTTACGTGAGGAACGTCGACGAGGGGGCGCGTATGTGTGAGCTACGCCTTGCTCACCTATTCAGCAGCAGGCGAGCCGTGGCCAGAGCTTCCTTCGCGAGGAAATGGAAGCACCACAAGTTCTGCCGACAGATAGACGCGCAAGTTCTCGCCACTACGCCAGCAGTACTTGTAAATATCACGCATCTCTGGCTGCCAGCGGAGCTGGTGGGATTGTTGTGGCTGTCTCTCTCGCGCGTTCAACAGCTCTGAAGAGCAAACCCCATCGCAGTCGCCCCCGGTGAGCTGGAAGTTATTTACCGAGCGCCAAAGTACAGCTAGGTGCAACATGAACGGGAACACACTAGACAGCTCTAGCATAGCGCGACTTGCCTCCGCGTGAGACCAGTGCGCCCGCGCTGATTGCTCCCAATGCGGTCGGAATGCGTGCAGCTGGCCGGCGCCTGGTGCCATCTGTCTACCACAGGGTAATCTGCGCAAGCGCAGTGGCTCCATGCGAAACCATGCCTGATAGCGGAGAGATGCTAAATCTCTATTGTTCGCATTCAACCAACGAAAGTGAGTAAAAAGCCAGCTAAAGTTTCTTTGTTCTGAAAATTTTTCACCGCGGATTTCAGGACTTTCAGTTTCAGTGCGAAGGCAGAAATGAATCTGTCTTTTGTACGCAAAACGACTGTTTCCTTTAATACTGGATCTGCCTCTAATGAGGATTCATAACGAACGCAGCTCTTTTGCGCTCCACAGAGAGAGAATGCGAAAAGGGAAAAGAATTAACAGAGGAGGGATTTGGCGCAGAAGACGGTTGGGTGAGCGCATTCGTGGCGAAGTGTGGTGTATCGTCAGCCTCCTCGCGGATGAGCAGAGACGCGTTGGGCTGGACACTGCCGCACATTCACCAAGGCGCAAGCAAGCAGGGGAGGGAAATGGTTCAGAGACCAAAAAGGCCAGCGTACACTGTCAGTGCAACGTATGGCAGAAGGAGACACTTGCGGTGCAGAACAGTATGGGCCGATGCGAAGACGTCCGTGTCGACGCTGAGAGAGTCGCAAGAGAAGTGAAGAAGGTCGGAAGAGCGTGGGGAAGGACGGTATTGTTGGTGGCGAGGGCTTTGACACAATAAACAGAACCAGTAGCGTCCGGCAAAGGATTCGGCTGGGAACCCAATTTCAGCTCGAGCACAGTCGCAGACTGCGGCATGGCACGAAAGTAAATCCCAGCCCAGAATAGCAGCATGGGAACAGAATGGCAGCATGCACAACAAACTCTTTTGTGCAGAGGAAGTCCTCAATCACAACTCGAGCGGTACACGCTGCAGACGGCTTGGTGAGAAGAGCGCTGACAGTGCGCTGCGCGCTCCAGTCCGCACCTCTCTGGTTTTCTCTGCAAACGAATTCTCTCCTTCGTGCACCTTACATACAGATTAACAAAAACGCGCCCGACAAAAACAAAAATTTCTGCACGTAGAGTCCTTTTCTCGCGTATCTCTCATTCAGAATGACTAATCATTGGTCAGATGCCCGAGCTATGCACCACATGATTATCTTAAAAGAACCGATTCAATAAACACCCCACTCACCTGTGCGGAATCCATCTTCAGAGAGACTCAAGGCGGACAAAGACATCCCGGCCTCTCCTCTTCCACGCGCGACGCCATCCCTTTCGGTTCGTTGTTCCGGGTGACCGGGACCATCGCCTTCGGTTCGTAGTCCCTGGTGACCGGGACCTTTCGCCCCCGCCGCATGTGAAATTTCGTCTTTACTCGCCTGCGTTGTGTATCGCCGCCAGGAGTCGGTTAATAAATAGGGGCACTGCCAACACAACGACACCTCAATTGCAGCAATTTTTTCTCGTCCCTGAGCCCACGCGTTCCGCCAACGGCTGAACTGTATCATTTGCTCTCAAGTACACGCGCGAGTTTCCGGAAAGAGAACGCGCGAAGACTAGCACGCGCTCCCGATAAGGCGCAGGAAGAAGAACGAAGAGTGCGGCGCAGTACGCTCCGCTCTCGAGACGCGACTGTATGCAGCACAAAAGTTGCCTACTTCGATGTAACTCAAAAGAAATGTTGAACTCAAAAGATTCCTTCGCTTCTAATGACACCTCTACTCATTAGCGTACAGTCGCAAGCAAACAGAAACACTTGACTTACATGCATTCTCCAAAAAATATCGCGGATTGTTGCCTATGGGTTACGTGCTCACCTCGCAGTCTGCAGGTCCTTGGTGCAATCCCTCACACCTTCATAAGAAGTTTTAACGCCACAGCGTTGAAGACACCGTTACCCAGAAATGCCGTCTTCGGCTCGGTTGTGTGAGCGAAAAATCATGAGCCTGAATCTGGTAGGTGGTGCCCAGAGAACAACGCACGAGGCAGGTGGGCCACCTAGGTGACGTGACCTAGCTTGCTGCGTCGTCACAACCTGCCCACCGGGTAGTGAGCAAAGTGCTCAACGTGGCAGGTGCCAGTCACTCGGCACTCGGCAAGAGCAACTAGGGCCACACAAAGCTCACCGCTGGGAGCACTTCCTATCGCAGGGCACTGGCGTATCGCTCAACCACTGCGCCAGGAGAGGTACGAGGACTGCTAGGCATCTATGAATGTAAAGTGGAGGATGTACTTCTGCATACATGTGAATTAACTCGTTACGATATCGCCTTGTAGCCTTAAGGCGGAGCTTAAGTGTTCCCTTCAACTTTTATTTCTCTCCTTTGCCGTAGACGCCACTATATTATAGTCTACTGCTGATGTCATGCGACAGCATCCTGACGGCAACGAGAAATTCAGTGACCATGGACGGCGACGGACGCCGACTTTTGTGCTAACAGGACATACATAACGCTTTCGCATTAATAACATTGTAGCCCAGCCGAAAGCTCTCATCAGACGCGTCATAGCGAGCACTTCCAAAGAAGACTGTCTTTATTTTCTCACAAAGAAACGAATGCGAGAGGGGAGCCCCGAAGCAGCCAGAGTGAGTGTTGAAAGCACAGAGCGGCACCAGTAGGATGCAACTTGATATAACAGCAGCTAACAATGGGCTGTGCCTGTATTACTCCGCTGACCATTCGCGCCTGTAAGCGAAATCGCTTTTTAATTTCTGACTGTATCAAGAAAGCGAGAGGGAGGCATGTCAAGTGGCCTACGTGTCGAGGCGCCGGAGTGTCTCATTTCCCTCGCGTCCTCTACGACCTTCTCTCACTTTTACTCAAGGAGTCCATGTTAAGTGCGCAATGCCACTGGTTGCACATAGGCCAACGCCATTCGCAGCGAGCCAAGCGCAGCTCGGAAGCAGCATGAACGGTTTCAACAACTACTTCGTGCCCTGACAACGCTGCAACCTTACGTTTTACCTCCCCGTCCGGTCTATCCGCCTTCATTTCTGCGGGAAAACCCGTGTTCGATACGGAGGACAGCTCCCACAAGTCTCTGGCATGCTGCACCTACCTGCGATTACGCTGCCCATTCAGCGTTCAGGTGATCAATGACATCTTTTCACGATTTTCAAACAATTTTAGCGGTCAAACTCTGACAATTGTGTGACACTGCAGCACTAAACCTATAAGGACGACTCCGCAACAACGCGTTTGCTGCCATTTACACTGACGTGACGTCATGGTTGCCCGACGTCGCCTGGACGAGTCCTGTCATTTGGACTGCCTCAGTGGCACCCTAAATACCTGTGGCAATTTTTGAAACATAGCCGAGTATTTAGCACTTTCGGCGATTTCCTTTTAAACTTTTTAAAATTAAGAATCGTTTTGCGAACACACCGAGACGGCGCCCAATTTCACGCAAATGCAACATCAGCGTGCGATATCTATATCTAAAGAGACGGACCATGCAAAATAGCGTGGTTCGTTTTTGAGAACTTTCTAACCAACCGCGGTGGCTCAGTGGTTAGGGCGCTCGGCTACTGACTGATCCGGAGCTCCGGGGTTCGAACCCGACCGTGGCGGTTGCGTTTTTATGGAGGAATAATTGGTTTTTGGGGAAAGGAAATGGCGCAGTATCTGTCTCACATATCGGTAGACACCTCAACCGCGCCGTAAGGGAAGGGATAAAGGAGGGAGTGAAGGAAGAAAGGAAGAGAGAGGTGCTGTAGTGGAGGGCTCCGGAATAATTTCGACCACTTGGGTATCTTTAACGTGCACTGACATCGCACAGCACACGGGCGCCTTAGCGTTTCTCTTTTTTATGGAGGAAAAGCGCTAAGGCGCCCGTATGCTCTGCGATGTCAGTGCACGTTAAAGATCCCCAGGTGGTCGAAATTATTCCGGAGCCCTCCACTACGGCACCTCTATCTTCCTTTCTTCTTTCGCTCCCTCCTTTATCCCTTCCCTTACGGCGCGGCTCTGGTGTCCACCGATATGTGAGACAGATACTGCGCCATTTCCTTTCCCAAAAACCAATTAATATTATTATATTATTATTATTATTATTATTATTATTATTATTATTATTATTATTATTATTATTATTATTATTATTATTATTATTATTATTATTATTAATATTATTATTATTATTATTATTATAACCTCCAATGGTCCACTTTGCGCTGCATGGTGCAAAGTCGATTCAGGGCGCAGCCAAGTGAATCGCTGGTAACTTAGTCGGCGGTGAGCTGAGGTTCCGAAACATGCATATCAATGTGCGGCTGAGAGCCCACCCTTGTGCGAATATGTTACAGCCACGCTTCGGTACGGGGTTCTTAGGGAGTTGCAAACTTAAGTCGATCAAAATCAAGCAGGTCTTCGCTTGGTGCATATCGAGACAAACAGCAGGAGCCGTTTTTAGGACCTGCTGTTTCACTGCTCGTGCTCTCTCGTTCGGAAGTTTGCAAACCTCCTTCACGGCGACGACTCAGTGTACTCTGGTCGAAGCTCAGCCGCTGCCGCAAAGAGACCAGAAGAGAAGGTTGGGGACCACTTGAAATACTGTCTGTTGAAACACCTTTCGATCGGGTACACAAAGACGCCAAAACATCTGGTCTTTGCACCTTTGCTAAACGTGTAAAAAGCTACTGGTACTTACGTCCAGTGCCCACAGCAGTCCAGCAATCAATATGATAATGCCGAGGGAGCGCCCTCAGGAAAGACTGGAGCAAGAGCTGCCTCAAAAGAGTATAAAAAAGCATCAGCCTAATCACCTAACCCGTCCATTCCAAGCCGACACTCCCGTGATAGGTTCAAGCTGCACCTGACTGTAGGAAATGAGCCGATGAATTGAGAAAGCCTCTAACGCACAACACCGGTTCGTGGTACGCACTAATCATTTCCAAAAGTAGTAATGATAGGGATAGTAGCAGAGATTCAGAAAAAAATTCTTGAGTGATTTGATTTGTGAGTATTTAACGTCTCAAAGTGACTCAGTCTATGAGGGGCGCCGTAGTTAAGGGCTAAGGAAATTTCGACCAGCTGGGTTCTTTTAACGTGCACTGACATCGCACTGTACACGGGCCTCTGGTATTTTGTCTCCATCGTAATTCGACCGCTGCGAAAGGGGATCGAACCCGCGTCATTCGGGAGAGCAGCCCAGCGCCATAACCCTCACATTCACCAAGTTCTCGAAATCCCTCTCTCATACCCCGCAATATGCACCGTGTGCATCACGAACGGCGACGCCGATCACAGGCCAAGGCATTACAGAAGATATGGTCGCGTGGATCCTTTAAATGTGGAACCCAAACATCTATACCACCCCTATTAATAATTCATCAATGCCGCACAGTCTTCCACTCTTTGTCTAGGAGAGCATTGTCATGGGTGTTCTCGATTTTTTAGTTTCAGACACGTTGCCTGCTTACTGCTTGTCGATCGTTGACCTTTAATTGCTGTCTTTATTCTAATTTGGTTGTTTCCTGAGCGAAAGTATTTCTCCTATTTTGTAGTTTTCCATGCTACATAACTGCATTCTCTATATGCATGTTTGCACTGAATGTGCACATGTTCTGCTGGTCCGCCTTCACCCGGCCTCGAGCATCTCTCAAGCTACCCTGATAGCTTTCCGCCCGAGGCTCATTTCCTACATGTCTGGAAATAAACTTCATAAAATTAAATATACGGACAGTACTCCACAGCGGTACGCATGGACGCCGCGAAACACCTCGACCACCCGGCCTCTCTTCGATAGCCGGGGTGACTGGGAACGCTATGCTAGCATCCGCGGCAACAACATATATACTACAGCACAAGAAACGGCGGAGGAAGCAGCAACTGCTTTCGCTATAGCTTTCACTGATGCCGACCTCTAGCGATTCTAAAACGGCTGTGCGTTACTCTGCGAAAGGCCCAGTGTGTTCCATCACCCTCTCCTTTTAAGCGCCACCACTACTCCCGTCGCCACATCACCCTGGAATGGGTTCCGGCCCACTTCTCCGACCCCGGCAACGAGGCTTCCCACAATTATGCCCCAGCATCCATCAGCCGTGCTGTGGTGGACTCCACAGCCTACGGTCTGGAAGTCGGTTGGTTTAATTAAATGACGCCACCCTACGCTACCCGACACCTCTACCCCATCCCACAAATCCCTAACGCCTAGGCAACCACCTGGCGTCGCCTTCAATCCTACTAATTTCCTTCCCCTCTCATTTTCTCTGCCGTCTGCCTTGGCCAGGCACCACCCACCCTAAGCACCACCCACCCTAAGCGTGCTAGGTGCCAAGCACCACCCACCCTAAGCCACATAATTTGGGCCTGTCCAGAGGACCCGCCTCCTCTGGGCTTTACACGGCCCTGAGACACCTTCCGAAAAGAGCACATCAACTATCTCAATAACTGCATTTTGTTGTCATGAACACCTGTACCAAATAATACACTTCTACACGAAGCAGAGAGCCCACAGTCATGCGCGAAAGTTGGCGAGCCATTCTTGGCGACTTTTTCATGCTCGCACCCCCTCTGTCGGTCGCACCTGCGTATACAAGCTGGGACATGGCTGTTGGTTCGATTCTTTCAGACGTGAGGCAGCTACCATGGCAGCAGCCAATAAGCCGCGTAGCTCCGGAGGGTCAGAAAGCTCCGCTCCCGGAGGTGGCGCCGGCGGAGGAGCGCCAACCTTCGAGCGGAAAGAGTGACGAGAGAAGAGGGAACGACATTGAAATTCAAATTTTGACTAGAGATAACTCACCTTCTACAAAAAGAATGAAAAAAAATTCTGGCGGTTTACCACTAGTTAACCCTGGTCGAAAGCGAAAAGCTGCATCTCCCTGGCTACGTTTGTAGTAGAGCCACTGGCGGTTTTCATACCTGGCCTTATTGACACACACGCAGAATTAGGTATTTTTTGTATTTGTTAAATATCTTGCTTTAATCGAAACCACATTATAGGCGCTCACACAAGACAGTACATATTTATTATAGTTTTGGTTGTATTTGCAACTGTATTATTGCTTGTTGTATACGTGGAGATATGGAACCAAATCCGGTTCCAAACGACGCAAGAACCGTGCAGATAATTTCAGAAAGCCAAATTGAAAAAAATATTGCTTTTTTGGGGAAAGGAAATGGCGTGAGAAAGGCCTCGTTTTGCTTTTCTTAAAACCAACTTTCACTTCCCATTCCTTATGGCGCGGTTCAGGTCTCCACCAAGATATGTGAGAAAGGCGTAATTTCATTGCTCTAAAAGAAATTTTCATTCCATTTTTCTTCCCTCACGGGCGCGGTTCGAGTATCGGTCTCCACGGCAGGCGTCGCATCGATTACACCTAGCGCTCCGCTTAACACATCAAATGCACCTGCGTTTTATGCAGAACCCAGTTTCATGACCTGCGCACGCGATGCCGGCAGACGCTTTCCCGCTTGAGCGAAGCTTAAGGTCAAATTTCAAAAGTCAAGGTCAAATGTTAAAGTCGAGATAGTTGGTGTACCAGCCGCTGGTGTCGCTGCTGTAGCTGACGTCATGTGTCGAACCTGACTATACCACCAGTTACGCTGATGGTTTGTTCTCTACCTACATTCAAGGTGAAACTTGCGGCCACCGTGACCACTAGCTACATTCAAGGTCAAACTTGCGGTCCCACTGGCGCCTCGAAAAGCTGGCGTAGTGAAGCTTTTCGCTTCAAAAATTCTTGATGGACAATATTCGTGAAACCGGGTGCTTTAACATCGCAGGCGTACTGCCATTTTATTTCAGCCCCTTGCCGAGCCCCTTTAATAGAGCTTCGAACCTCCGAGTGGTGGGAGGCCGTGCTGCTCATCTCCAGCCAGGAGACCCAGCTCCAGGCCGTGCCTTTTAAACTCGCCGAGGACATAGGGCTCCCGGCCATCTAGCACGTACCCAAGAACACCCACACCGGCTCAACAGGCTCCCCAACCTCCTCCTTGTCAACGACTTCTGGTTCTGATTGCGGATCTTGTGGTGTGCTTTTCACTCTCGCTAATTTGTAATACTGTAATACATCACGGCATGTGATCAGTCCCTGACATTCATCGGAGTGCCCCTGTGACAATGCCAGGCCTGCAACCCTGCGGCGGCGGAGTTTGCGCCATTGTTGCAACGGAAGCTCTCGTGCACATGGGCCCAGAATATTGTCGTTTCTGTAATCTTGTGTGTTCTCTTCAGCAGTATATTTAGTGCTTTACTTGAGAGATTGTCCATTACATGTAATTTCTGCATGCCGAGTGAGAGCCTGTTATGATTATTAAGTTCCGGTTGATATGTTTGGCTTGATGGTTATAGCTATTCCGACGTCATCTTTTCTTCTGTGTGAGTTTCTTTAATTGTGGCACTTGTTCTCACTGCTACTGCCATCGAATATTTCTCTTTATATTCGGCTCGGGACGTGTGGTGTGCTTCCGCACGTTCTTTGTATCTTTTTAGCCCTGGCTTTCCTTCTGTCTACGTGTGTTCCGCGTGCATATTTCTAAGCATTTGTGCTTTACTGATCTGTTTCTGAATTTCTCGTGGTGCGTCTTCTTCGCTGCATCCAGTGGCTAGTTCTTGTTGTATTACTATCGATTTGAGCATGTTCTTTCCTCTGTGTGTTTCTGATAGTAATTCTCGTTAGCTGATTAGGCGTACTTCTACAATGTCTTCAAAGCTGTTAATAATGGCTAAGGATTCGAATTTCATGTTTGCCGTGCAGCGGTGGTCTCCGGAATAATTTAGACCACGTGGTAATCTAAAGTGCACTGACATCGCACAGCACACGGACGCGTTTTGTGTTTCATCTCTATTGAAACGCGGCGGAAGAGCTGAAGGAGAGTGAAAAAACATTAGCTGTGGTTTAAACTTTGGTTAACCCTGGTGAGAAGCGAAAGCTTCCTTTGGATGGCTACGTTCACAAACGCCACACACACTGCCAAACGGATTGTCTGTAAAGCGTCGATGAAATGCCCGATGGGGCAGTTGCCACCTGCCACGGTGGGCACATGTGATGACGTCAGTAGATCACATGACCTACCAGGTGACACCACGTGACACCTGTCACGTGACTGTACTGACGCTGCCCTCTTGAAAACCTAGCGTAGTGAAGCTTTCGCTTCAAAAAATAAGCTGTGGTTTCACTACTGCTGAACCTGATTACAGAGCGAAAGCTCTGGTTTATCGGGCAGCTAGACGCACCTTGGCGTATGCAACGTTCGTTGAGTGCGTTCCGGGCACTAGATAGGCAGCGCGCCCACCCTGCTACCCTGGAAGATGGCAGTCAATGGTTGATCGCGAGAGGTGGCTCACCAATGAACGCTGCGGCCTATTGCTGCAGTGCCGTGTGTCTGCCACAAAGTTGTTGGCGCTGATGCCTGCCGCCCGCATCTCTCTCTCACCACCGCCACGTATCTCAGAGCGCTACTGCGGCGTCCACTGACATAGGGAGCCAGTTATGCGCCCTTCCATTTTTCAGTGACCATGCCCATAACACTACTTTGCAGCAATCATTTTTTTACGAAAGCACCCATTTCGCCTGTCGGTGACGCGGGTGATAATGCGTGCGACTTGCAGCGTTGCTGCTTTGAGCAGGGTGAAAGTGTGAGTACTGAGTTGGTTTGATTGAACCCTCCTTCCCAAGGTTCTTATTGATATCTGTTCCAGAACAGGCGTTCCTTTCATGCAGACCTTGAGTTTCAGGTCCTCTCTGGTTGAGACGGGCCGGTTTTGCTTGCCTCTCCAGACTCGCAGCAGTTCCCGATTTCTCGGTCAGGCATGCGAGTCCACTTTCTCCAAGGTACTGCTCTACACAGGAGCCGCTTCCTGTAGCCTTTCTTCCTTCCCCCCAGGGGATCCCGTGTTTGTCCAGACTCTACCGCCGTCGACATACATGGCGTGCCTATGCCTTCGACCTTCTCTAGTTTGTGAGCTAGGCCTATCATAGCCATGTCGAAGAGCATTCGTGAGACGACTGAACATTGGGGTGTACCCTTGTTTGGCGTGTGAATTCTGTCCGATCGAAAGTCTCCCAGGCCGATGGCGGCAGTTCTATCGGACAGGAAGGCTTTGAAATTACCAAGGATTCTGCGTCCGCAGCCCAGGTCGTATAGGGCCGTAAGGATCGCTTTGTGGCTGACGATATCGAATGCCCCCTTGACGTCCTAAGTAATTGTGACATATTCGCCCCTTCGGAGTACATTTCGGAGTACATCTTCTCACACCACAAACAGGCGACAAGGCATGCGCGAAAATGACACACCAAAACTAGTCACAAACCTGGCCGTTAGCCGAATCACGTACAGCCTACCCTACCAGTGCCTCAACAAGAGCGAAATACAACAAGCGTATGCCCTGGTACGCAGAGCGTACAATACAGCGCAACTGACTACCGCAGAACAAGTCTACAGAAAAACTCCCTGGTACGCAAAGCATACAGTAGAGCGCTCCGACTACCGCGCAGCACGTCTACAGGAAAACACATGACCCTTCTGTTATTGCAAAACACCTTCGAGGAGCTTCTGGATGCGCAGCTTGAGTCGCAAAAACTCAGGCTGCTGCAGACAACGACTGGAAGAGCGTTCTTACAGAGACTCGGATAGCGCGAGCAGATGCGAGATATGACGAGAACGGAAACGATCTCCGACGAGCATCGCAAATCCCTCAAGGTAGCGCCAATACCAGGAACATGGACCCCAACCTCCACCGCCGAGGTACAAGAGAGGCGAGGGCCGAATTCATCGAGAAAACATACGCTCCTCAAGACAGGATCGTGATTGCAGACGCGTCGTCGAGAAGAGGAGACACCAAACTTGCAGTGGCCACGATGGTACATTCGTCTCTAAGCGAAATGACCAGCGCCTCTATGCGAGACTGCCCGGTAGCAGAGGCCTAGGAAGTAGCCGTTGCTCTTGCGGTGGCTATATAACCGGGCGGGCGCTAACAATACTCAGGGACTCTCAAAAAGGCCTTCCGAAATTGCATGAATGGCAGGATAGGTCGTCACACGCTCCGTATACTCCTCGCAACGAGCGACAGAATTAAAAACCGCGAAGAAAAAGACAAGACCACACACAAAATTGTCTGGATACCGGGACACACGGGGGTGGGAGGGAACCAAGCGGTGGAGAGGATAGCTCGAGGATACACTACTTTCCGAGCATCTGATGAGACAGCGCGACTCGCACCAGCACCCTAGAAATATTTGGCCATACTACAAACTATAGGGGCAGAAGAATGTGATATCCTTCGCCGCACGAACCTCTCAACAGAGAGGAAGCTGTCACTTAGAGACCCTTATTGAGAGGTTCTTCGCAAACCTACACATACTACACATCCGCCGCGTGGGCGAGATACCACTGTCCCGCATGACGTGATGCACATGTAAACAGTGGCGTGTCGCCTCCGCGAGATACACTAGGAAATACGACGCGCCGCTGTCGTATTCATGTAAACGTGGCTAGGGATTACACAAAAGGGAAAGAGCTCGCCGCCGCAGTGATTTGGCCTTCAGTTGAATCGCTCGTGTCTACACCATCAGGCGGGACAGCAAAGCGTGGCCTGAAGCAGCAGTTCATTGCCGATTAAATACGCGACCAACGTAGCGAAACATGCGAAGTGAGCTGCTGCCGCGAAACAACGTTCACCTCCCAAGTCCCCAACAAAAACTCAGAGACAACCAGTGCTCTCGCTTTTATGTATCATACGAATTGCTTAGGTGCCCGCATATTTTTTGTGAATTAGGGGGCCTGTTTTCGGAGGCGAGCCTCGCCTCTCTCCTACCTGCAGTTGTGTGCGAGCCGCACCACTACACAAGCGTTTGTGTGTTCGTGGGGAATCGGTGAAGCTTAGACTGAAGGTGTTTGGTGGGCTGATCCCACCCTAGAAGGCACAATTTTTTCACCCGTCCATGAAGTGGGAATAAGAAATGAAACTGCAGAGGATGCAACCCTGGCAATGAGTCTAAACAATAACTCCAAATGGGATCCGTTAAGGTATAATGAGAGAGAAGGGTCGCGGAGGAGAAAAGCTGTGTAATAGGAAAATTAGTTTATAACAACTGTGTGTAGCAGTAACGTAAACAACAGTAATGTTGCAGTTCTAAAGTCCTTACGACAGGCTCTCGCTGCTCTTGAGAGGGGCTTGATATAAGTTTCAAGCACAGAAACAGCCAGTTTTAAAGGCTTGATAATAGGATTAATTCTGGACAAATGGAAGCACAGCATAGAAACAAAAAATACTCTAAAGGAAAAAATAATGAAACATTAAAAGCAGTGCATCTGTGTTCTAAAAGTAGCCCAAAATCGTTAATGAATTCTAGAGCACGAAACCACAAAAAAGTAAAAGTACAGGTGCTATAGTTGCCACATGTAAATGTTCTTTCAGGCGCGTAACATGGGCCGTTCGGCGTAAAGCAGATTCATCTGTCTGATGAGTTAGCTTATGGAGTCGTAAGTCTAGGATTGAGAGACTGGCTGAGCCATGAGTTGAAATTGGCGAGTGAGCCCGAATGAGTGAGCGCAGATGAGTCGTGAGTCAAGATGAGTTGTGACTCGTGAGACGAAATGAATGAGCCCATTTGAGTCGTGAGTCGAATATAGTAAGCCCCAGGCACCTAGATCTATACATTTATACTTACGGTTCACAGTCACAATCTGGTACAGGAGCGGCATTCGTGATTCTTAACCAACGCCAACAACTTGAAGAAACCATACAATTGACAGTACTACAACATGCATCTAATTCTGACGCCGAAGCAACAGCCATCCAACAAGCACTCATACACATAAAGAACTCACCTTCAAACACAACAGCTATACTTAGACAGTCTCTCCACTTTAAAAGGCCTCAAAACCCCAGAAACAAACCCTCTCACCAACAGCATCAAAACCGCATACACACAAGCAGCAGAACAACACACAATTACCCTACATTATGTTAAAGCTCACAGAGGCATACACGGAAACGAACTTGCAGACGAGGCTGCTAAAGAAGTCACTCAATCAGGCACACCTATACACACCCCAATCACAAAACATTATGTCAAAATGCAACTTCACAAAGAAAGAGGAAAAAAAATTGGGCTAACGATTGGCTCAGACATGGCAAAGACACTTCCACTTACAATTGGATAAGACACACATCACATACACCATCGCACTTCCCAACAAACTACTTATTACACCAGTCAGGCACATACAGAACATGGACGCTTCCCACATTATCTCCACAGACTTCAAAAAATCACAAATACCTTTTGCATATGTGGCTCTCCTGTCCAAAACATAGATCACTATCTACGGCAATGCACCGTCACTACCACAGAAAGAAAACTCATCACAAAAAATTCCCCAAAACAGAACACATTATTAAGCACCATGAAACATATAAACCACTATAAACACTGATTAAAAAATTTACGGGTCAATTCAACAGCTATAAAAGCCTATTTAACCCCCATTCAAACCCTAATCCTTTCTCCTCCTAATCATTCAAATAAAGATAAAATACTAAACAGCCAAAAATCAACTAAATCCCTAAACAAACTTCCTCCATATCCTACTTTACTCCGACCGCCTACCCCTATCACCACTTTTCTATAACTACCCACATATTCCTTTCTTTCTGTAATTTTCGAAAACCCTGACTTATTGTTAATAACCGAGACCTGGTTACATGAGGGAATTAGTAACGATAGCATTTTCCCACCAGGCTACCATGTTTTTAGATGGGATAGAAGTTCTAAAGGAGGGGGGTGGCTATTGTTCTGAAAAGCACAGTATCTGCAGTCGCTCTTAACTGCAGCCTTTCTGAAATGGTGTGGTGCAAGGTTTCTTGTGGGAACCTTGTACATTTAGTAGGTGTTGTGTACAGGCCGCCTTCTACATCTCCTGAATTTTTGGATGAATTGCTTTTGTTCCTTAACTCTCATGGAAAGTGAGAGTAGCGCAAAACGGGACAAAGGGACAGAGAAAGACAGACACACCACAGGCGCTAACTTCCGACTGAAAGAAACCAGGGCGGCCAAGACGAACGTAATCCGTGAGGGGAAACAGGCGCATGCGCCCAGAAAGATAATGAGAAACAGGTGAATGAGGATCTACGGATGTGCACGATTCAGCGTTTCTTTAAGAAGGCCAGCTCTCTTTTGGACAGGGAGATAGACGGCTTGCTTACACATTTATCGTCCAAGGCAGCGATACGAGCTGCTTCAATAATCTCTCGCGTTAACTGATCCCGGTGTCTGGCAACGATCGAGCACTTGTCCAGAAATGGCACACAACCACACTCCTTGCAGTGTAAAGCCAGATTACTGCCAGTAAAAGTTCTCAAGTTATTTTTGTGTTCGCGAAGTCTCTCGTTCAAGCACCGACCTGACTGACCAACATACCGCTTACCGCAAGAGAGAGGGATGTCATAAACAATGCCTACAGTACATTTCACGAATTTCTTTCTGTGGTTAATGGTGCACTGCAGCTTTTGGGGACGTTTATCAGCGGGCAAAGTTTTTTTGGAAAGCGCACTTAGTTTTTCAGGGGCAGAAAAAACGACACGAACATTAGCTTTTGTCCCAATTTTCTTGAGATTGTGGGACAGGCAATGAATGTAAGGAATAACGGCAATTTTGTCTTTTTTTCTTTCTGAAGGCACGGACGGCAGTTTACCTTCCTGGCGCTTCTTCTTTAGTATGCCTTCGGCGACAGAAACACAAATATCAGCAGGGTAGCCTGCTTGATGGAACCTTGCGAGCTGAGCGTGAAAGCTCTCGCTGATTAGGTGGGGGCATGACTTTTCCAGAGCATTCTTCAAGCATAAATTAATAATGCCCCTTTTAACGAGTTTAGAATGGGCAGAAGTATAGGGGAGTAGAGGTTTGTTTGCCCGAGGTGCATAGCTCCAACACAGGTGGTTGTCCAGGAATTTAAAACGGATATCAAGAAAGCGAATATCCGTTTTAAATTCCTGGACAACCACCTGTGTTGGAGCTATGCACCTCGGGCAAACAAACCTCTACTCCCCTATACTTCTGCCCATTCTAAACTCGTTAAAAGGGGCATTATTAATTTATGCTTGAAGAATGCTCTGGAAAAGTCATGCCCCCACCTAATCAGCGAGAGCTTTCACGCTCAGCTCGCAAGGTTCCATCAAGCAGGCTACCCTGCTGATATTTGTGTTTCTGTCGCCGAAGGCATACTAAAGAAGAAGCGCCAGGAAGGTAAACTGCCTGTCCGTGCCTTCAGAAAGAAAAAAAGACAAAATTGCCGTTATTCCTTACATTCATTGCCTGTCCCACAATCTCAAGAAAATTGGGACAAAAGCTAATGTTCGTGTCGTTTTTTCTGCCCCTGAAAAACTAAGTGCGCTTTCCAAAAAAACTTTGCCCGCTGATAAACGTCCCCAAAAGCTGCAGTGCACCATTAACCACAGAAAGAAATTCGTGAAATGTACTGTAGGCATTGTTTATGACATCCCTCTCTCTTGCGGTAAGCGGTATGTTGGTCAGTCAGGTCGGTGCTTGAACGAGAGACTTCGCGAACACAAAAATAACTTGAGAACTTTTACTGGCAGTAATCTGGCTTTACACTGCAAGGAGTGTGGTTGTGTGCCATTTCTGGACAAGTGCTCGATCGTTGCCAGACACCGGGATCAGTTAACGCGAGAGATTATTGAAGCAGCTCGTATCGCTGCCTTGGACGATAAATGTGTAAGCAAGCCGTCTATCTCCCTGTCCAAAAGAGAGCTGGCCTTCTTAAAGAAACGCTGAATCGTGCACATCCGTAGATCCTCATTCACCTGTTTCTCATTATCTTTCTGGGCGCATGCGCCTGTTTCCCCTCACGGATTACGTTCGTCTTGGCCGCCCTGGTTTCTTTCAGTCGGAAGTTAGCGCCTGTGGTGTGTCTGTCTTTCTCTGTCCCTTTGTCCCGTTTTGCGCTACTCTCACTTTCCATGGATCACCGTTACCGACTCGCCCAAGTTTCTACCCTTGTTAACTCTCATGTAAATAAGAACACCAGACTGATAATGGCTGGCGACTTTAATTTGCCACATATTAATTGGGAAACTTTGTCAACAGGTAATGTAAAAATAAGCAGTGCGAATAAAGTAATGGAAATTATGTTTACTCATAACCTTAAGCAAATAGTAAAGGATTTTACAAGGGTTACATCGGGGTCCCAGTCATTGTTGGACTTGGTTTTCTTATCCCCTAAAGTGGCAGACCACACTATATCTGTCAAGCCGGGATTATCTGACCACAAGATGATCTGTTTGAATGTGCGATTGAACACACAAGTTCGCAAAAAATCGCATGTTTTAATACGGGTCAAAGATTACAGCCGGGCAGACGATACGTCTATCTTAGACGTCTTAGAAGAAAACTTGAATCAGTTTGCATCTGCATCACACCATGAAAGTGTCGAGGAATTGTGGCAACGTTTTAAGGGCACACTGAAATATTGCATTGATAGGTTTGTTCCCACTCGCTCAAAGAAATCGAAGCAGCTCAATCCTTGGATCACTAGAGAGATCATTCAGTTAAAGCGCAAGGTAAAAAGGCTACGAAAGAAAAAAATAGAGCGACAGAACTTTGAAACATCAAAAAGAAGCTCAAAACAGTGTTATTAGATTCGAAAAAAAACTTACTTCAATACAACACTGACTAATTTTCTCACAAGCTCACCACAAAAGTTCTGGCATTATTTTTCAGCGAAAAAGAACGCGATCACACAGGTAATGGATGGGGACGATGAGGTGACTGATAAAAACGATATTGCAAATCTGTTTATTGATTTCTTCCAGTCGGTCTTTAGTAGGGATGACAATGATATTGAGAGTGATCATACAACAATTTACCCGTTGCCATACTCAAGGCACGAGATTCGCATCAATAGGGAGGGCATCTGTGAGCAGCTGCTGTCTCTGGACCCGAAGAAATCGAGCGGTCTCGATGAAATACCGACGGAATTCCTTAAACGGTATGCTGAGTGGTTATCATATTATTTGCAAATTTTACTTGAAAAGTCATTGCGGGATCATTCTTTACCTCGTGACTGGCGCAGCGCAATAGTAGTTCCGGTATTTAAAGGCGGTAATCGACTTCTTGTAAAAAACTACAGGCCAGTTTCACTCACTTCCGTATGTTGCAAGGTTTTTGAACACATAATAGCTAAACACATCCTTCATTTTTTGGAAATAAATGACCTATTGTGTCCATTTCAGCATGGTTTTCGGACCGGCCTTTCGACAGTAACGCAGTTAATTGAAACAGTGAACGACTTTTGCAAGGCTATAGATGAACGTCAGCAGGTAGGTGTGGTCTGTGTAGACTTCTCGAAGGCTTTCGATAAAGTTCCGCATCATAAGCTTCTTTTTAAACTACGCAGATTAGGAATCGCTGAAAATATAGTACTATGGATTCAGGCCTATCTAAGTAACCGCTGTCAAGTCGTCAAAATAGAAAGTGCAGTATCGGATAGGCGTGAAGTTCTGTCGGGGGTGCCACAGGGCTCCGTTTTAGGTCCGCTTTTGTTTTTATTGTATATAAATGATATTTCTGCTATCGTCGAATCGCCTGTCAGAATGAAACTTTTTGCCGATGATTGTTTAATTTACTCTCCTGTGGCTTCCCCGGCAGATCAGATGAACATAAATAGGTGTCTTCAGTCGTTAAACTCGTGGTGCCTGAAATGGGGTATGGAAATAAACTACCAAAAATCTAATTACATGCAAATAACAAGGAAGCAGAATGTTATGATGTTACGATACAATATCGGTGAAAATTCCTCAGATCAAGTAAAGTGTCTCAAGTACTTGGGAGTGACATTAACAAATAATTTTGACTGGCGCACCCATATTGAAAATGTCTATTTAAAAGCCTACCAGAAGGTCTGTTTCCTGAGGAGGAAGTTGCCGAATGCGACTAGAGAAATTAAATTGATTGCGTACAAGACGTTCGCGCGGCCAATCAAAGAGTACGCAAGTGCAGTGTGGAGTCCTCATCAAAAGGGTTTAAAACGGCAACTGAAAAGATTGCAAAGGATGTCAGCACGTTTTATATGCTCTAAATACCGCCGCACTGATTCAGTCACAGCAATGCTAAAAGAGTGTCAGTTAGAATCACTAGAAGTAAGAAGAACATAGCAGAAATTGAAACTTTTTTTTTCTGATAATGAATGATAAAGTCAAAGTTAATAAACATCACCATGTTACACCTCCCCTGAAGCGTTGCCCTCGGAAAAAATCACAGTAAGGTATTACAACCTATTATTACACGTACTGATGTCTATCGTTACTCCTTTTTTCCTGATGCTGTAGAAACTTGGAATCAACTACCAAGTGACGTTGTGGACCAAACAGATGTAGAAAAATTTGTGATAGGTGTGATCGCGTTCCTGGAAGATTGCTGTGCAAATTCTGTGCATTTGAGTGTTTCTTTTTTTTAGCGAAGAGAATTGCACTTGTGTCTGTATATGTTTCCCTCCCTGTAATGACCCTCATGCAGAGGGCTAACAGCATGAATAAATAAAAAAAATAATTATTCATTTTACATAATATATCACTTTTATTTTTATTTCTTTCTTCTAAATATTTTATCATTGATCTCCTACTTACCCATCTATTAAACTCCTCACTCCAAATATGCTCAACAACCCCTTTATAAATATTTATAGCGCCTACTCCAACTCTTGCCATCCTCACAATTGTTTAAGTTCTTAAATAAGGGACCCATACCTCCCTATATGCCTACTCCTTACCACTCTTCCCCTCCACAAAGGCCACCTTGTAAAATAAACTATCATAGGACGATCCCCATCTCTGAGGAAATAGACTCTCCCAGGTCAAAGAATCTTACTAAAACTGCTTCATTCGCATGCTATTCCTGACTACAATGAGTCGGGCTTGGCCCTCTCCCCACGCCAAGGAGTGGGCTTCGCCCCCTCCCAACGAGCAACCATAAGGATTCGGGCTTGCCGCTCTCCCAACAGCAAGGAGCGTGCATCGCCCCCTTGCCAACGATCAATTAAAAGGAGTCGGGCTTGGCCCTCTCCCAAAGCCAAGGAGTGGGCCTCGACCCCTCCCAACGACCAATCATAAGGAGTCGGGCTTGCCCCTTTCTTAACGGCAAGGAGTGGCCCTCGCCACCTCCCAAAGAGTCAGAGCGACCTCGTCCGTCTACGAGCTCTCTTCCTTCATACACAACGAGAGGGGCTTTCCCCACTTCCAACGACATGGAGTTGGCATCCCTCTTTGCAGCGAGCTAGTTAATCTTCAACTCTAATGGCAACAAGCGCATAGACCACTCCGCCTCCAAACAAACAAGGAACGGCATGGCACCATGCTATAAAAATAATGCACAACTACGAAATAAGGCCAGAAAGAGAGGACAAAGGGAATAAAATGAAAGGTGGAAAGGAAAAAATACCCCCTCAGTACTCTATTTGGAGTCTGCCTTCTTTCAACCTTAACTTCCCACTATTTATTCTATTATATAACTTTTCTTCCCTCACCTAATACGCGCAGTCCTATAAAGAAAGAGAAAATGTAAAACGTAAACAGCTCCCAATGAGAAAACTTTAAAAAATGTAAATAAAAACAACTCAACCTCAAAACGCAAAGTACATATCACTACATCTCAATCACTCAAAACATGTAAACCCCACCTTAAAGGTCTCCAACACAAACCACACAACAAAATCACCTTACACATCCAATACCATACGCACCACTCTTGGACTCCCACCTCTAAACTCAACGCAACCTCCACAACAACATATATCCCCATGGGGGCGGGACGGGGTTACTTACTATTCTTTAGTTTTTCAGCCCAGCACCCCTCTCCAGACAAAAGGGCCCAACCATCCCCAAGCCCATTCAGCACTCTCGGACCACACTATCCTCAAGCCTAACATCCTATTCCCTCAAGCCCTCTCGCCACACCATACCAGCCCTGAAATTTCAACAGACCTTCCTGAACACTTCCTGTAGAAGGAAGACATATAATTTACAAAATGTTAGACAGGCTCAAGAACACACTGTATAGCAACTACTCTTCCTGTTCAAAATAAATCCCTGTTCAAAATAAATCCCTGAGCCTGCCTGCCCGCTCCTTCCCCTCTGCCCTCATCCTTTTCTTCCCCAAATTCTTATTGGCCCAATCCCTTTTCTTTTACCTTTTTAATTGGTTTAAGCTTCTTATCCATAGTAGCACGGGCAGGGACACTTTATTTTTTGTTCTTTTTATAGTCCCACAGTAATTTTTGTCACGGACAGGGCCACTTAACTTTGCATTCTTTTTACAGTCCCACACTAATATATGTCTAGCGTAAGGACGCTGGAGAGTGCGGAAAGGCGGCGAATGAGACGGATGCCTCAAAAACGCCCTCCAGGGTCTCCAGCATTTCAGAGTCTATTCAGGCTAGTATATACTCAATACGCAGGCCTGCAGTTGCCTTGCGAATTGGTGCATTTAAGTTCCATAGTATTTATGACCAAAGGTGATGTGAATTTGTACAGCTTAGTAATATTCTGCCGCATATCTCAACTATACTGCTTTTTATGGTCGCAACAGATCATGGTCACTATTCACAAAGGGTGTACACTACCCGTTCGACTGCTTATTGAAGCTAGCTGGCCGAGTGACATGCAACCATGAACAAGTCTCAAACAAGAAGAAAATTAGCCCTGTTATCATACAGGTATATTGGCTAAGAGACTTCGATATGAAACAAATACGCCTTCCCATTTATTGTAACTTCGACCTGTATCTGAGAAATATAGTTTACAACTAACCGTTTATTTCACTCTACTTGAACTTAACTTCTAGGAATGCATTCCTACCTAATTACAACTTAAATTACTCATTAAACTACTGCCATCTGGTTTCGGAACATCAAAAACAAACTTTAATAAATTATTTGTGTTAACGAAAGAATTACCGGTCGCATTGTAAATTCTAAAGTGTGCTTGGCGAAAGCCTTGTGGTCAGCCCACTGCATATAAAATGTTGTATATGGCGCCCTAGTGGAATGGCTACAGTGTTTGCCGATATCCCTTTTAATTATCCAAATGTGCTTGTAGTAAACGAGGGACTCTGTGGCGGTGCGCAACCATGTGGCTGCACCGCCACGCGGTCACGTGGTTGATCACGTTGTGCGAAGCAACTGCCGGCGGCACGGCGCCGTGGCTGATCACGTGGTTCGTCCCGTGGTTGGTCACGTGACCAAGTTCCACTCGGCCAGCTGTAGCTATCGCGTCACTCCGGGTTTAACCAGAGCGAAACCATCGCCAATTTTTTCATCACGTTTCCCGATTTCATTGGGTACGCTACCACCTCAATTTGGTGTGAAATTTCGTCCGAGGAATTCAAGATTGCGGCCCCTTAGTAAATTGATATAGCAAGCCAACTGGTGATTTATTAATGACGTCATCACTATATCGAATTCGTGATTGACTGCTGAGTGACTGATTTTGTGACGTCATAATTACTAGTCACGAGATTGTGTTTAATCGCTTATAACTCACTAATTAATGGGTCATCAAAAAATTGGCAGTAGTTTAGCTTTGGTTAAACCTGGAGTGACGCGATAGCTAGAGATGGCCGAGTAGAACTTGGTCACGTGACCAACCACATGCTCAGCCACGGCACCGCGCCGCCGGCAGCTGCTCCGCGCCACGTGACCAACCACGTGACAGCGTGGCGGCGCCGCCAAGCTGAGGGCTCGAAATGCGACCGTAACGTAGCTATCGCTACAAAACGAATAACGAATCAGGTTCTTGGAATCCTCTAGATGACTATAAAAGGTTAGACACCAATAGTAACTAAATTAATATTCAGTTATGATCAGGCTTAAATTGATTTGCTTATAATTTACCTATAACGTCATGATCTAGCTAACGGCATATTCGTAACGGGCTCGATGAGTAGAACATGTTAGATATCAATATCGCCTAATTAGATTAATATTTAGTCATAGTTAGGCTTAATATGGCAGCCGTGACGTCAGCACTCGGCAGCTCACAATTTCATATCTCACGGCGACCGAGCACCTACCGTCTTGAGGTAAGCCCAAATGGCCCTCCAAAGAGTCAAAAAACTTTTTCGGCCAACATTGGTAAAAAAATATCCGACCTCAAGGCGGTAGGCGACCGCTCGCCGTGAGGTATGGAAAAGTAGCCTGATCCCGTGGTAATACATCGCATGGACGATAGATTGCGCTACGAAACACCTAACACTCGTTACTTCAACGTCTTCCAGACGGTGGCGGCATATCTTTTTTTCCTTCACAGTGTGGTTGCGGTGCCCGACACATAAGCTCGGCCTTCATGTGCGCCATGTCAGTACAGGATAAAGAATCCCAGGTGATACCCCCATCTACTCACACATAGTCATCTAAATATCCGTACGAATGATTAACACCACCACCGGCCACTACAACGCCTTTTCCTGTCTTCCCTTCACTCCCTGCTTCAATCCAGAGACGAGGTTGAGGTGTCCACCGAGAAGGTACTCAATCACTTTAAATTCAGTTTTAACATATTCTAAGGGTAATTCTCAATTTCAAACAAGGGAGGTGTTCGGCGAGTTTAAAATTGTTTTTAGGAAAGAAAATGGCGCAGTAAATGTATCACATGACTCTGTGGACACCCGAACCGCGCCTTAAGGGAAGGGTAAAGGATGGAGTGAAAGAAGAAAGGAAGAAAGAGGTGCCATAGTGGAGGGCTCGGGAATAATTTCGACCACATGGGGATCTTCAACGTACAATAACATCGCACAGCACTCTGGCGCCGTATGCGCTCATCTCGTTTCATTACGGCAAAAACTGCATTTAAGGCTTATTGATTTTATTATTGAGCCTCCTTCAAAAACTTTCAGACACAAAGTGCACTCTGAACAACGCAGATACACATAAAAATTGGCAGTGGCTTTGATCGGCTATGCCAAAGTACACGTAGCGAGAGGTACCTTTCCTTGGCTGAGGTTGTTTTTCGGAAATTCTAATGGTGTGATCAGTCACACGACGGGCCTTCACATCATCTTCTGTTGGTTCCAGTTGACCGGCGCCTTCCATAGCCTCCATTTCAGCGTCTATGCGCAGTCTATTACGTTAGGAAGGTCTAGAAAGGCGTTCCTCTCTCTGTTCGGGCGTCTCCGCTGCTCTATTCGCCTTCTGACGCTCATTCTCTCTTTGTTGAGTAGCCAGCTGCGAGGCGACAACATTAGGATCGGAAGAGTTTATCTTCTCTTGTCTGTGCCGCCGTTTAGCAGCGGCGGGCTCTCCTCTGCATGCTTGTCACACGTTGTGATACAGACGACTGACTGACTTATGTTGCTGAGAGGAAGAAGGAAAAAGGAAAGTGCACGGGCCTACCTACTGGCTCAAGCCGAGCCACCCAATGTACACTACGGCTTATTGCTGCAGTGGCGCGTCTGCCACAACGTTGTCAGCGCTAGTGCATGCAGCCCACATCGGTCTCTACCCACAGCCACGTACCTCAAAGCGCGATTGAGGCGTCCATTGCACTGGGGAGCCAGTCATGCGCCTTCTTTTCCTCATAATCATCGGAGTCTAAAGCGGTGTGAGCACTAACGCCAATGAACGCAAAGAACGCCGGCGGTCTACAACTTCATTGCCGCGTTTCCGCTACAACGTTATGAACGCCAACGAGTGCAGCTGAAGATTTGTTTTTAAAATTGCTTTTGAAGAAAGGAAATTACGCAGTAATTGTCTCACATATATCGGTGGACACCCCAACCGGTTTTAAAGAAAGGAAATGTCGTGGTAACTGTTTCACATATATCTGGGGCCACCTGAACCGCGCCGTATGAGGTTTTACTTCTGGCTCACTTGAAGGTCAAAACCTCAAGCACCGCGAAATCGTTACGAGGTAGCGTAGTGAAGCTTTCGCTACAAAAAAAAATATTCCACTACAAAGCACAATGTAGCTAGACCCCCAGTGGTCTCGACGTGACCGCAGGTTTAAACGCAGCTGTGAACCGTTGAAAACAGGCACCATTTCCACCCCAGAAGTAGTGCGCAGTAAGAATGCATGATTGATTCCATTTAACGCACACTACACCGTTTTGTTCGAGATTAGCCACAGCCACCTGCCGCCCGTCCTGAACGAGCTCCAAACAGAGCGTTCGTTCTCCTGGTCAAGTGAGAAAGAGGCGCGTCCGGCTCGGACACAGACGCGTGAAGGCGGTCACCGACGGCTGTCGCTGCAAAGCAAGCACAAGACGCAGCACGCCGACCCGTCATGTGCAGAACGCTACACAGACACACACTGCGCCTGTTCGTTTGAAAGTACAATGGAAAACTCCAGAAACGGAAAGCTCGGGAGGCTTAACAGCACCGCTCGTGCGAACTCCGCTAGGATGGTGGCGAGGGCCAAGCGGTTGCTGTGGTAACAACACCATCTATCCTTTCATCCTCTCCATCGGGACGCCGTTGAGCTCTTCAAAGCGAGGCAATCGCCGCATCTTCAAGCCCGCCTGTCTTAAACCCCGGCATTCTACGGCAATAAAGCTGTTTCACTCTCTCTCGCCGCATCTTCATTTTCTTTGCCAAGTTCTCTCCGCGAACCACAACACAGTAGCACCCCCCTGAAAACTCTGTGGCCATGCATGTGAACATACGTACACGTGCCCATCAGCCATTTTGGCCTTCGAATTTTCGTAGTGTCGGCATCAGCACTTGTGATCGTCTAAAAATGCGCATGCTAACACTGATTCGAGAGCGGCGCATTTCGTATACGTTTCACTAGTCTTTTCACACTGGTCAAATGGACAATTCACAGAACGACGTGGTGCAAGGAAAGAGACTACTCACCGTCTTGTCCGATCCAGCATCGCTCGAGCTGCTGCTGCTGCTGCTGCTGCTGCTGCTGCTATTGCTTAAACTCTGCCCCTGTGCCCTTATAATTGGTGCGTTATTCGCCGAGGCCACTCGCCGACCACGTCCATGTCCACGTCCGCTTAACGAACCTTTTAACATGCGATACTGCAGCGCCATTTCGACTGCCTCTAGCCGTCTGCAGGTTGCCAGATTAACTTCGTCCGTGTGCCGTGATGTGGCGCTACCTTGTGTGTAAAGCGCTGGATTTCTTTAGTACGCAAAATTAAGTGGAAAAGGCGCACGCAAACAAAGTTTTTACTGACTTTAAAGTTTTAATTTAAAAATACAATTAAGTGTAGCAGTTCAGTTTAGCTCTCAACAAAAGTATTTAATTATGTTAGTTGCAAAATTTTTCACAATGATCTGTTGAATTAGCCGACTCTGAGCTCCGTGACGCTGATGCACGGTGCTCTGAGGTGGTTTGAGGTTAGCAGAGTGTCACGCCACTTGCGGCTTTCAGGAGAACTGCTCAGCACTGCTTGAACTACGCATTTTGTAGAGAAGTGACCACTTACCAGATGCTGAGTCTGCCACGATAGCTCAACTCTTGAAAGACGCCACTGATGAATGATAACCCAGCTCAGAGAAGGCGCAACCACCTGTTAACTGCCGCATATTCATAAAGAGGCAAACGATTAAGCCGCGTTTTGAAGCTAACCTTAACCACAATTTTCCTTCCTCCATGTTCGCAACTGTGGCCTCATGGAAATATGACGTCACTCTAAGAGCGGTCGCCGCGCTTTTCAAAACGCTGTCCCGCTTTTAACAGCGAACGTTACTAGCGCAGAAAACTACTGCCTTTGTAAGCGATGTCAGCGAAAAGCCGTTTTTTTTGTCGTGGCCACTTTGGCACAAGCGTGTACGCCCAACGTTTATAAACGTTGAGTACGGCTGCACGCTGTGCCTGCGTTCACATGGCGCAGCAGAGGCGAACAGACGCACGAACGCATCGGCGTTCGGTTGCACATTTCTTCCTCCCTGTTACATCGCAAGTTCATCAGGTAAGAAGCATATTCAATGTCAGATCACGTGCGTGTCTTCTATCTTGAATATCAAGGGTGGTTAGCCATGCAGCCTCCGAAATTTTGTCCTCTCGCGCCATTCCCGTCCCGCTGTTTTTCTTTTTCTTTCTTTTTTTTTGCAGACAAAATTGGCACCCTGGAAAGTTATTTAGCGGGACGTGCGCGAAGGATGCTGTCAGTACTTGTTGATTCCGCCGAGTATTTAGCAGTAAGGCTGAAACAATGGGAATGAGCACTTGAGGCCAATGGGAAATTAACCGTTACTTGGACTGCTATCGGGCTCTAGAGATAAAGTGTACATGTCATAAAACGATTAGTCTGAACTTTTAGGATCGTAAAATTCCTACAATTCTGTACTTGAAGGACTATTCCGAACAGCATGATCCGGTTTATGTTGTTATAGTCGGATACGACGTAATGCTTTAATTAGTGAAGCTCACCCACATTCATGACCGCCATACAGAATTTTTCCGCGACAAGAAAGAAAGTTTTTGTTATGACCTAAACGAGAAGCGTATGGTTAGGCGAAATAAAAAGCTCAAGAATATTGATGCCTCTGGCTTGTTTTATATAGTCGGGCATTAAAAAGCTGAGTCCTGCCTTGCACATCGTTACGAACTGATTCCGATCATGGAGTTGTATCCTTCTATGCTAAAAATTGATTGTATGTGTTTTTAAGGATATGTTGGTATTTTTCGCAGCTAAAGACGCATTTATTGATGAGAAAACTGTATTTACAAATGGAACATCTTTTTTTCGCCACCTAATTCAAAGTCAGTCACGATGTTAAGAACTGAAAAGGACTTCGAGATCACCTTTAGTAAGTTAGTGGCGGTGCAGCGTAGCCTCACAGCTTCGCGCCCAAGAACGGTTTTTACGCCACCGCATTTCGCTTCCGACCATTGCCGGTGTCGGTGATATCCGTTTCTTTATTTGTCCTCGACGTCATTACAACGCGGTAATGTGTGCGGACATGCGAACTTCAGATTCTCCTTAGTGCACATTTGTGGATAGGATGCCCAGTTTGTAGGACCGAGGTTTTAAACAGCGCGGGAAAAAAAGACATCTCATTTTTATTGGTAAAGTCAATGCGATTACATTCAGGCACGTAGCCAGGATTTGTTTTCGGAGAAAGGGGGAGATGGCAATCGAACAAAATTTTCTTTTTTTATTACTGAGAGAGAGGAGGATTTTTGCTCATGCAGGTGTGAATAAAATAAAGTTTGTCTGGTGCGCGTGTGAGGTACGCCCCTCACTATAATGACTCACACAAACGAATTTTCCTACTCGGCAACCGTTTAATACAACATGGTCGCATATAAAGCGAGATGAAAAAAATAAACGCGAAAACGTCAATTACAAAATAGAGACCTTCCTATTCCATTTCACACATAACCGTAGCGGAGTTGTTTAGTCTGGCTTCAGTAAACTTATAATGGTACAGGAAAGAAACCAGAAAGAGAGCTTCATTTCAGCGTGCCCATTCTATGCATCTGCTTTACTACCAATGCCAGTTACACAGAAGCAGCTGGTATACGAAGCATATAGGCACTGTGAAAACTAAGCTCGCAGCTTACTTTAAAGGAAAAAAACAACAATACACAGCACTGCATACATAACAGTAAATATTCGCCACTCAGAAGGGACACCTTAGCGATATCCGCACTGCTGGTCATCCGTCGTAAAGCAGCGCGCCTATGTTTATTTCATAAATTCTTTCACAGTATTCCGTAACCCAATCAAATCATCTTACGCTCGCATCACATTTCCCGCCACAATCACCCGAAGTTCCGAAAGCTGTATACCCTGAACGTGCCCGCACCACAGCATATTCAAACAATCATTTATTCTCAAGACTACCGCGACTGGAATGACCTCCGACTGAAGTGGCCACCCTCACCAGCCATCAACTATTTGAGCCCGCCATCGAGGAAACTCATTCATCACTGTCCATCATCTTATAAAATGTGTATTTATTTTTTTCGTGTTAACCCTACCGCTCATGCATGTCCCGCAATGAACCTCTGAGGAATAAATATGTAAAAAGATAAATAAGTACCGGTACTGTTATAATCAAGAACGAGCAGCATCAGCGCTTATTACCTTTGACACTTTAACATCGTTGACTGTGGAAAAGAACAGTGTTATTTCAGGGGTGTATCTTGCCACTTTCTAGCCGTGGAACCGTAGCTTGTCTTCGCCCATTGTTGCGGCTTGAGATGCAAGGCGAATTTCCCCGCGGCATGACCACAATGACGCAGAATGGCAGTCGATAACGTGATCGACGCAATGTGAAGAATTCTACAACTCGGCAGCCAAGACATTCAGCGAATGCTTGCACGGGGTTGAGTAACCCCTCCTATACTCAATCTCACAAGCTCTTCACAGTGCTGTGAAAGCGGGGGTGCAAAACGTGCTCTTGAAAACTAAATATTTTGACAGATTTTGAAAGAAACCCAACGTTTCGAAGCCAGCTCGGCTCCATCTTCAGGGGTGATTGGGGGGGGGGGGGGGGGGGGGGGAGGGTGCAGTATATAGCTAGCGTCTTTAAGTAAGCATGGAAGGAGGATGTCAAAACAATTTGAACGAAAACATTTTCGACGGAAGCCCGTCTTTTTGGGTCCTTGAGATAGTAGAGAGAAAACTGACGCCAACCAATATTTCTAACTTTACCCAACGTTTCGGGACCAACTCGGTTTCTTCTTCAGGTGTGATTAAAATGTGCCAGAAGCAGCGGCGGGTTGCTGCCTTTGCTGCTGCTGCTGCTGCTGGCACACTTTAGTCACCCCTGAAGACGGGACCGAGTTGGTCCCGAAACGTTGAGTAAAGTTAAAAATATTGGTTGGCATCAGTTTTCTCTCAACTAGGTCAAAAGAACGAAAGCTGCGATGCGAAAGGCGTGGGGGAGGGGGGAGGAGGGGGGGGTAAGGCTGTGAGTCACGTTGCCGCACTGTGGGGAAGCGGTCAATGGCGACTTTTCTTCTTTGAATTGCAGAGCGAAGTCCCCGGACATAAACTTGGGGCAGGTTTCCTTTTGTGCGGTTGATGTTGTTCGGGATAGTGTGGATGTGCCAGAATTCCGCGCTAGTTCCGGTGGAACCTGACTTGAGGAAATAGTCTCGGTGGTCTCATGGCTGTGATTTCATAACGCAGCGGCGTGCGTTATCTGCGCCGTCAATCATTCTGTAGCGCACTCTTGCAAGGCAATGATGAACTCCACATGCGAGCCGAGATGATGCAGGAAAAGATGGCAGGCGGGGCTCTCCATGCGACACCGGTTGGTTTCGAAATTCAGGTGGAGCCAGCTGTAGCACGTACTCCACTGTGGCGAGAACGTCACTTCGATCGGTGGCTTCCAAGACGAAGGCAGGTCGATGCAGTCCTCGATGGTAGACTTAATTGCTTGCGCAACGCGTCCGAGGTCGCGGCACTTACAAATAATGCGAAGTTAAAGCCGGGCGTGACTACCGCAGGTTTCTAAACACGTGTGCGTCCCGGACACGGGCATGGGCCTATTCGATTTACTCTGTCTTTCTCTCGTAGACCAAGAGCCAGCGGCAGCGAGGAGGAAAACGGCGTCTTCTTTCTTTCGTGCAAGGAGGAATGAACACTCAGGATGGGCCCTCGCTCTCCGATCTGCTGGTCAAAAAGTGTGCCGGAAGCATGCTGTTATTCTTACACCGTGGCCGGAAGTCATGTGGTTTTGCAGACCACTGGGAGTCTTTGCCAGTCGTCGCAGACAATAGCAATGCTGGGCGCAGAGGCGTCGTCTGCTGCGCATGCGCAAACGTGCCGAGACTGTGGCCAAGCAGGGGGGGGGGGGGGGGGGAGTAGGCTGAAGCCCATAGAGTTCCCTACTATCAACTAGAGGGAAAGCTGGCACCCGCCTATGGGAGTTTGCATGCAGCATCCTCGAGACCACCTGGACCACAATGGGCGCTCTAAGCATCATGGGGCGGAGAGCTACCCACTGCAGAACCACAACGTTTGATCAAAAAAAAAAAACGTTGCTTTATAATCAAGAATGTGCTAACATCTAATATCCTGTCTATAAATTGCAACAAACTAGTAGAAAAGCATGTAGATGTAAAATTTTTCCTAAACAAGCGATGGCTGGCTTTCTTACTGGCCAAGTATTGCACACAACAAAATCCAATATTTCGAGCTTCACAGGCGCATTTTTAAAATAAATATCTTTGCAGAAAAAATGTTTCGCTTTATTATTTTAAAAAGTTCACTAATCGCACTTCGGAAACCAAAAACCTTTTATTGGCGTCGTGTGCTATTGCGTTTTCGCTACTATGGCTTTTGCGCACTACGTTTGCGCCAAAATAGTCTGCGCCGTGGACGGAACGGGACATCTCAGTATCGCCACCCTCTGTACCTGAAAAAAAAAAAACGACTGTCCCGCACGAAGTAGCTCATCGCCCCATGATGCTTTGAGCGCTTATGGAGGCTAGTCTTCCTGTATATGTTTCCGCAGGGAGCAGAGTTGCGCGAAGGTCTGCCATTTTGTTCCAAGCTCTGCGGGAAAGCTGCTTTTCGTGTGGCAGGAGCCTCAGGAGAAGTCTGTTTAGAAGCAACCTTCCTCATCCCTGTGGGGGCTCCACAATAGCCCCTTAGTCGGACAACAAAGCAGACTGCGTTCAAGATGGGGAACCTCCCGCCCCATCCTCATCCCAGTGGGGGCTTCACAATACCCCTTCAGTCGGATAACAATGAAGACTGTGCTCAAGATAGGAGCGGCTGTCCCCCTCCGGCTCATGTGCTGGACATGAGCAGCCATGGGTTGGAACTAAATACGTCAGCGTGATCACGCGATTGTTGCTCCGCGAATAGGGTTACGAGCGGCGCAGGGAAAACAGTCGCGCTACTGTGCTCCCTGCGGGAGCATATATACACCTTTCCAACGAAGCACCTCCGGTTGGCGGCATTTTTAAATTCCTCCACGAAAACGGGCGACGCCTAGCGGCGGCGCCACCTTGGACTGCCTGCGTCCGTGCACTACGTTGCTGTTTGCATAGCTTGCTGCGTCTCCTCTTGGTTTTCGCCCATAACCTGCCAATGTTTTTGCTAGCAGTCCTTTTTTTTAAATTTCGTGATTTTCGAAACGTCTCTGCGCTCGAAGGCACGGTTGTACTTGATTGTGGACTGTTTGGACGTCGACCTCACTGTGCGCGATTGCCCGATGGCCTCGACGGACACAGCCGTACGCACGCTGACGTCGTGCGCGGTGGTACCTCAGCAAACCAAACTTGTGGACATTGGAGGTATGACGTCTTTTTGCACTATTTGGTGACTGTTCGCCACCAACTCCGCTACGTTGCTTGCGCAGAATGACCGACGTGATGCCCACCCGTCACTTGCTTACGCCTTGCGTTAAGTTACGCGTGGATCCCGCAGATGCGTTGATCGCGATATTAAATGCGCCAAATGGCCTTTAACCGGGTACTACATGTGCGCAGAATAGAGTGACGAGGCGAGGACTGCGGTTCTTACTAAATCGTAGGGGCAAGGCGAAATACTAGTTTTTTTTTTCGTTCGGAGCCTACCCACTTCGGCTGAGTGAGCACTCCCCTCTGGGCTGTCACCTCGGTCTGTGCGGCAGTCCACAAAGCATGCAAGTGAATATTTGTCCCCGAGTGATTCTGCGCTGAACGCTGAAGCGGAGGAAAGGGGATCTACGTGACCGAAAGCCTGTACCAAGCACTACATGCAACTAGCCGTACAGAGCACCCTCCCGCTGCTGGCACGGACTGCCGTTAACCCTTCATGTCATCTTCACTTTTTTAATGGCTCTATCTCACAGATAAATTAATAACATTAGGGCTGGGCAGAGCCAGCGGCGTGCTGCAGAGATTGAGGAGAGGCGAAGGTTAACAACGCGCGAGATATCAGTCACTCCAAAGTGCGCGAGGAAGCAAGCTATACGGGCAAAATCTTCGCGCGGCGGGGCCTCCTTCGCATGGGCCTTTGTTCGGAAGTTTTATTATGTGAACAGTTTACTTCCGAGGTTGTGTATGCGGCTGCACTGCCAGAAGGGGCTTCCAGTACCGTAGAATGCATATTGCGGGCGACTAGCATACTGCGATACTTTCTTCCCGCTCCAGAGTCACAACGAAGCACAGCTGAAAGCTATCCGTTGTGTAATGCGTTGTGGCTATCATCCATAGTCAGAGGCGCGTGCCTGATTACGAGCGTGGTATCTAGCGCTCGTGGTATGCATACACATTGTACTTATCGCCAAATATGGCTTGCTGTCTAGCTTGCTTTTTTTTTTCTACCATTAGACGAAAATAAGTAATGCCAGGAGTACAAATGTAGATTATGTGCATGAGTGTAGAATTTTTGTATTGGCAAATGAAGTGTGAACAGTGCTAGGCAGGGGCATTCATACTGTGGCAATAAACCGGCAGCGTTATTCTGTAAATAGATGCACCATTGCAAAAGTAGCAATGCAAGGTTTATGAGGCGCAAGCAACTTTTCTCATGTTTCTCGCTAGATTTATTTTGCCAGGTGTAGTCAAAAAGCCATGGGCATTAATGATTCATTTTTTTCCATATCTTACTTTCAGACAACTGCACATACAGACATCCAGAAGGCATTACAGCCTGGATAGACGACACCCGGGTATGGCCCTCGATCTCCAGCCCAGATGTTGTGTTCTACCTGCTTGACTTTAAAGCCTGTGACCTGCAGGCAATGAGGAACTACAGGTCACTAGAGTCATACAATTATGTGCAGAGTGGATATGTAGGAAAAGTATTATTCCACAAAATGTCTGCTGATGCTTGTTATGTCAAGGAAGCGGTGTGCCCATAGCAGTCCGTAAATGATGCCCCAAGAAATGCCTGGGCATGTGTTAAACGCACAGGAGAAGTGGTTGACTGCAAGGTGCTCATGTATGGCTGGCAACGGCAAAACATGCAGCCATGTAGGAGCCCTGCTTTGGAAAGTGCAAATCGGTGCCTCTGAAGGACTAACCGGCACTTCATGCAGAGACAAAGCTGCACTGTAGAATAGCGGCACTAAGCGCAATGTGGAGACTGCCATGCTGGAGCACATTGACTTCAAGCTGCAGAGAGGTACTGTCGATGGCTCTTCAAGAAAACGCCCCAGACCACGATTTGTACCCATTACTCAAGAGGAAATTCAAAAAATGCACGAAGAACCACCGTATGCTGAACTTTTCACCCTTCCAGGTACGCCAGAAAATGTCTTAAATCTAATTAGGTTCATGAAACAAAACATAAGTAAAATATTTTATTCCTCAGTTTATTTCATGCATCAGTATGACAGAAATTTTGAAACGGTGTTTTCTTCAGATTGGTATAATGTAACCCAAATACTTTCAAAATTGGAGCGGTTCTGGATCTAGCCTGTTTCTGTGCTAGTTTTCAGAGCGAAGTTAGGCATTCATTGCAATTATTTATTGCAACCAGCATTTAATTACTGAACCACAGGTAATACAGTTCCAGCGGCCATAGATTTGGATATGTGGCTATCCCTTTGTATCAGGCGGTTCTTATGAAAAAAAATCTTCGTTAGTGTCCTAACCAGTTTTGTAGGAAGCCATACAGTCTTTTTAGTCTTCATAGAGATATCCACAAAATCAGTCTATGCTTGGTTCTTTCCACCTCACCAACCACAGCATATCTGTTTCTCCGATATCCGCCATATCAGTCGCAACCAAACTGGCATGTGGTGGCCGCAGCGGCGGAAAACCAAGGGCCTGCTCAAATGACATTGCCATTGTTATTGTTTTTATGCAGGCACAATACTTTACGAATCACTACATGCACCAGACAGGCAGCTGAAGACTCCGCCTCTGCCTGGGAAAACTACTCACGGCGACCACACTGACAACAGCTGCACACAGTGCAAGCGGTCCTACGACAAGTACGTGGCTTTATCACCTCTCGCAGCCAGCGCTCTGCAGCTTGAGACTGTCAGCCAAGCTACCTCACTGTGGCAATTTTCACGCAAGCTGCGTTTGACTGCCTCCAATGTAAGCAAAGTGCCAAAAAAGGCTCAACAAGTTGTGAGAAGGCAGCTACGAAAATGCTGAATCCAACATTCATTGGGAATGCAGCAACAAAGCATGGAAAAAGATGGAGCCAGTTGCTTTGGATCAGTTTGTGACGAAAACAGTTTTATGTTAAGAAAATGGGAACAGTCACAAACACCGACAAACACAGGCAAACACCGACAGTCACAAAAACCAGACATGCTTCTATGTCTGGAGTGTACAAAATGACGTAATTGTCCCGGTACCCTTCGATGCGGGGTACGTTGAAAGCAATTTCCCACGGCTCAAGAAATTCTATTTTTCTGAATTACTTCCCCGTCTTTCAGACCTCGATGTTCGCGACGAATTAGACACAGTTTAGAGGTACAACCAAATTTGCTTAATGTGAAACATTTTGTTGCATCTAACCTGACATTAAACAAAACAAGGCTCCTGTAAGAAGTGCGTAGATCTAGAACGTGAGAAAGAAATTACTGCTGGGCCAAAACAGATTTAGCAGCCAATTTATACTTTTGAATAGCAGAGTACGAAATTTATAAAATAATAGTTGGTTATAGGGAAAGGCACAATATGGAATGCATGTGTCCCACTGAACATTATCCCCCTTGTTTTTTGCTATCTGTGAAACACTGTATGCCACCTGTCAATATGTTGTGCAAGTCACCTTGCCCTTTACCTACTTCTCAGCATTGCTCCTTGGCAGGATTTCAGCTATTATGACATAGCCTGAACTGTTTTGTTTTCGGTTGCGTTTCCTGAACAGTGGCTTTAATTAGCACTCCAGTATTCTGTATTGTTTACCTACTTGGAAATCAAGTCCTTGCTTACATGAACCATCTTAGTGCTATATAAGCTGTTTACTGTGATATTTTGTGATGTTTTAAAACCTGTTTGCAATATTATTTACAATGCAGTAAATTTTGGAGCAGCAGCTGAGGCCTTCTGATGCAGTACCGCTATTGTAATCAATTTCGTTGCCCACAGAGAATGAAAATGTCAGAAGTGAGTGTGGTAAGAAGCACTGGTAGTGCTTAAACAACAGCAGTGATAAAAGTTAGCTGGAATTGTTTAACATGTAGTAGGGGCAATTTAATGACAGCTCTCGATGGGAGAGTCCTGCTCGCAGCATGCTTTCAAAAAGTTTTGAGGAGTGCTTTCACACAAAGCATATCGAGTGTTACAGACCTCACTCCAGGGTACAGATTTGTCGGGGAGGATAAAAGTATTCAACCCCCCCCCCCCCCCCCCCCCCCAAAAAAAAGGCAGACAACAGCATGCTCATAAGATACATTTGCTAAACTGTTGTTCAAATGTGGCTCTAGTACCAAAGAGCCATTGTGCGCAACATAAAAAAATTCAGGGGGCACTATGGTGACCTAAAGTGCAGTGAGGCGAAAGCCTTTAGCGCAGTGTTTGCGTCTGTTTCTGATGTGTAGTTAAGATGTTAACTAAGAACACAGTTTGTGAATCTTAAATGCTGGAGACACTGGAGGGCATTCGAGAGGCATCCATCTGATTTGACGCCTTTCTGCAAACACTCTCCAGCATCCTAGACAATGAGAACGAGATATCCGTTGGCAGGAAGTGGCGTTGTCGTTAGCGTGCTCAGCTGTGGAACGGAAAGACGGTGGTTCGAATCCCATCGTGCACAAAGATTGTTTTCTTATCGAGTTGAGGAGTGTCACGAATGGGCGGACAGACACCGCGAGTATGAGCCATTAAAGGCTTTCTCCTGAATACTGCATGCGATGGGTATTCCGCAAGTTATCAAATTAATAAAGGATGACTGGGAGGCTCGTTTTGGCGTCAGTACTGCAAGGAGCGCGTTCAAAGGCTCCTCAGTAGGATTGAGTGCCCACCAGAGCTCTAAAATTGCATTTGCTCAAGTGGGCCCTGCTTCAAGCAACACCTTTCTCTAGAGAGGCTTCATTTTGGGACTTTATGAGGTGCCCTTTCATATTGCAAAGCCCTGCACACACGAAAATTGTGTCTCTAATCATCTTCTTTGACGTGATAGGGAGGGCTTGCTTCAGAATCCGATATGTCTTTATGCGGTTAATGGCACGTTCGACATGGATACGCAAAGAGGCAATGCGTCGTGACTTCGTGCCATCCTTTTCTGTCAGCTGCTTCCGCCCTGTGAAGTCATTTGAAATGTCTGAGTCATTCGCTCAAACAATTCATGAATTCGTACCTTTCGTGAAGGCTGGTGTGTTCAGCTGAATTCCTTGAACTACGAGTTCCTCATCAAGGGTGAACCCTCGGTCTGCCATGACTTCATCTCTGGGCACAAGGTAGTCTCCAATATGGCTATCCCTTGTTATATATTTAACTGAAGCACGCCCACCATAAGCTTTTGAGACAAATATAATGCACCCACTAGGGGATATGGCAATAAGAAACTTGACTGCGTTCCGTGCTTTGTAGCTGCTATAAGTTTGTGCTGTCCCCCTGAGCTTTTTAGGGCGCTACCGAGCAACTTCGGTACAGTCAAGTATGCAAGTTGTGTTGCCATAGCCATTCTTGATAAATGATGCTGGCATGCTGTTCCTGATTGCCTTCCTGGGGAGCCAAACAACTGCCCTCTTTTTTATTTGGCTAAGCAGTTCCAGTATATACTTAATATAGTTGCCCACACTTGAAACTGAGACCTGAAAAATCTGTGCCAAGTGGCCATATAAAAGGCCAAGGCGAAGCCTCATAAGGCACATAAGTTTATCCTCTGGTGATAGTAAATTTGGCTTATTTGTCAGTGCACTAATGAGTTTAGCCAGCCTACTGAAAGCTGGACAAGGTAGACCTGTATAAAAACACCGCAGTGGTGGCCAAGTGGTTGAGCATCCGCCTCGCATGCGGAAGGTGCGGTGTTCGATCCCCAGTGCCGCCGGGTACCCACCGGTGATACAATGGGTACAAGCTTTCCCCTGGTTTGGTGCTCGGCTTATTTAGGGTGAAGTGCTTGGAAAATGTGTCTTTGACCCCACCTTGAGAAAAAGAAAAATACCTTCTCTCATGGCGCTCATTGGCCTTAGATGCTCTTGCGCCATAAAAAATCTATAATCATCATCATGTATAAAAAACAATGACATCTTGTGATAATGTCTCACGAACTGACCTTCTCAGAACCTCATGTGTAACAATTTGTGTGTATAGGTGGTCTTTATGTGCTATGTGGTTAGATGAAGCATCACTGCCTGTTGACACCTACAAGAAAACCGAATCAGTGCATCAAAACAAGAAAATAAGTATCTGTTCAGAACACTCAGCAATTCAAACAAGCCCAAAATCTTGAGTCCTGCCGCTCTAGTTACGAGGTAGCTTGTCATAATAGCCCGACAGTCAGCTCGCAGTTAATCACCCAGCCAAGCATGTGTATACCAGAAGTTATGAAAGCATAATTTTAGTAGAATTGGAGACATCACCTTTCATGCTGAAAATATAGATGCAGCAGGAGCATCGTATATGCTCGGTTATTTGTTGCTTATTAGCAACACAAATTTTATTAATTAATAATAATTGGTTTTTGGGGGAAGGAAAGGCGCAGTATCTGTCTCATATATCGTTGGACACCTGAACCAGGCCGTAAGGGAAGGGATAAAAGAGGGAGTGAAAGAAGGAAGGAAGAGAGAGGTGTCGTAGTGGAGGGCTCCGGAGTAATTTCGACCACCTGGGGATCTTTAACGTGCACTGACATCGCACAGCACACGGGCGCCTTAGCGTTTTTCCTCCATAAAAACGCAGCCGCCGCACACAAATTTTGTAAATCTCTATTTAAAACAGACTTACAATGCCTGTCCTACGGCATAGGTCAAAGCTTGTAACAGCTGGCTGGTGTTTGTGTTGGCTGAAACAAAACAGGCAAGTTTCGTTATAAAAGCAGAATTCTAAAGTTTCACAAGCTATAGTAGTACCATAGCCAAAACACACACCTACTGGTTTTAGTGTTTTATAACACCTCTTGTTTATAAATTCCTAACATGACAACGCAGCCAGAACAGTGCTAGGTTCACATTCATGTGCCTTGCCAACTTGCTGCAAGAGTAGCTTTGGCAAACTCGAATGGTTTTATACCATAAGCCGCGCAGCTTCCTGGAAAGAATGTCTACATTTCAGACGCTGCCATAGGTATGCATGTTTTAAACGTGACTCATGACAGCATCATCTGAATCAATCGCCGTAGATGTTTACTTCAAGCAATATGCAAGTATCGTTTTCACTTGGGTGCCCTTGTTTTGCATAATCAAGGTGCAAAAGTAGCACATACTGTTATGCCGCACTACTGTGTCAAGTACTATTTCGCTCTACTGTGCCTATGGTAGACCTTCAGAAAGTGCATTCATCCCTTAACCAGAGCATCCGCTAGGAACCTCTTTTGCCTAATGTAGCCGGCACGCTCTTTTTGTTTGGTATATGTTTACGCTGCCTGCCAGTTGTTCAGCGATGCTATGAGCATCAACTATCAACATCCTGCATGAATTATGTATCAGCTTGCCTTATGGCTAAATAAGTAATATTCATTGTATGTGGTGTCTTCAACTGCGAGAGTATTTAATGTGGTTGCATGTTCTTTTGTCAGCTGCATTCATGTGAAAACAAGTGCACACTGCAATATTCAACACGTATGAGAAGCATGTGTTCCTGAACCAACTTACCACATCTTGGTAATGGTACCGGTAGCCTGTGTCACCACCCAAGCCAGGGCATGGTGGTGCTACCTGTGTTATCTGAAAATAAAACAGTGCCTTGTGACTGCAGATTCATCAGCATTCTTTTAGGTTTGTAAATGGCCACACACTTGACCTCTGCGCACATAGACAGTATAGCTTAGCGGCGAAGAGCGAAACGGCTGCAAAATGTTAAATGCAATTAGTGTTCCACATGCCCTGTTGGTATGCTGCCACTGAGACTGCTGTGTATTCCAGCTAGACAGCAGAGGTGTTCGCGTTGCCTGAGAAAGGACGTCGAGCTCCAAGATTGAATCATCACAAAGTTATTTAAGTCGACCTTTGGGCCGCTATAACCACTAGTAAAGCAAGAATGAACAATGTAAGCTTTGCGTGAACAGCCTTGAGTGTGTGTCTTTAGCAAAGAATGTGCAAATGGTATAATGACACTATATTTCACTTGCCACATCTGTAGCATGCCTCAGATGGTCTCCTTCTAAGGTACCAGGTGTACAAAGAGTTTCAGATTGGCCTGCTGGCTTGTAATCTTCGACATTGTTATTGCGCTACTTATGGCTTACACAAGCAAGAACGACAGGTCTGTATGTGTCGTCTGTATGTGTCGTTCTTGTTTGTGTAAAACATGAATAGCGCAATAACAACGTCGAAGATACCATGTGTAGTAACCTATGCTGCCTGCATCATTTGAAATGGAATAGCACTTTATTACATTGTACATGCTAAAGAGGCATTAAAAATCACCAAAGATGCAGTATTCTACCAAAACAGCAGGCATGTACCACTAATTCTAATATGGGATTACTTAGGAAGCTATACTGCAAGAGTTACTATACTTACTGCATCTGCATGCGGCACGGAAGAGCTTGCCTCACTCCTGAAGCTGTCATACTTCCACGGATGTCTGTTTTGCCCAAAACAATGTTTCGCATTATGACCAATAATATATATAGCACATATGTGGCATGCTGATAATTGAAGTAAATGCAAGTGCAGCACTGAAACCATTGCAAAAAAGTCTGCAAGCAAGTCCCGTCACCTGTTCTCCCTTCATTTCACTGCTCTGCACTTCCTGTGCTGGCTGGGCACAAACAGCGATATTGTCCTCACATTCCTGGAAGGAGAGATCAAGCTGAACTACGTTTCTTAAAATAAATAGCAATGTCTGATGAGAATTACCCCAAAAAAAACCTGTTGGGTTCAGTTACATTTGAAAAAATCTGTGCTTCGACAGTAAAGAACGACAGTTGCTCTACTTACTCTATCTGCAAGTTGCATAGAAGAGCTTGCCTCATTGCCAATGCTGCCAGTGACTTCCATCACTGTCTGTTTTGCTCAAAATAAAGAAGTTTGACATTACCACCACAAATATATAGCGCACAAATATGGCATACTCGTTGGACAAGTGAATTCATGCGCACTACAGAAACCATTCCGAAAGGCCTGCAAGTCAGTCTCGACACGTGTTTACTCACTGTTTCGCTGATCTGCAGTTCCTGTGCTGGCTGGTCTGAAATGATGGTTTCTTCCTTTGATGACTGCGAGGAGAGATTGAGCTGAAGTTCCTTCAAACAGACAGCAATGTTTAGCAAACAAAAAATCTGTTGAGTCCAGTTAGTTTTAAAAGAAGGTGCTATATACCATATGAGGATATCAATAGAGGTAACTACATTTCACATTTATTCTTAAAAGCTTCATGCTTGGAATATTGCACAATGTGAACACAGACTGATTACATGGATAAAACAGAGTATGTGTAAACGTATTTGTGGCTAATATACGCGATATGCAGTTTTAGAAAAGTGGATAGCGGTGAGTTCGTGTTAAAGGTCACTCCAGTCCGAAGACGGGCGGGAAAAAGATCGTGCGGCAAAGAGCACTGTAAATGCCCGGACACTGGTAACAGAAAAGCCTCCCAGGCTGATTATTCTACTCTATCGCTGCCACACTAGGCAAACGGTCATCAAAGCTCCGCCCCGATGGACACACGGGTGCAAGCCTCCACTGGCATGGAACACCGCGTGTCAGATGTTTTGCAGTTTCACTCCTCAAGTTAACTTGTTCTAGGGCAACGAAAAGAACCCCTACCATTACTAGGGCGGCATCGCAGAGCATTTTTAATGCATTTGAGTCCGTTCCAGGCTGCAAGTGTGCGGTAATTATCTGTCAATTCATAAGACCACAGCGATCTTTGGTGAAAAAAACGAACAAATGGCAGGATATGAAGTTTTTTACCGTTCGTGGTGGTTCTTGTATCGGAGAACCACTCGACGCATTCAGCCCGGCTTATTGGGGAGGGCTTCGCATGAAGGCTGGTCCCACAGATAGATTCTTTGCTCGCTTAAAACAAGCACTCTGTTACCATTGTCGTCTTAGTACGCCGCGTCTTAACAAACCTGTTTGGGCACACCAGGGTCATTTTTAAATATTCGTCGTCTCCCTTCTACAACCTGCTATATAAGTTTGGTAGCATTCAGCGAGCCGTTATTGCACTACACGCTGCACGTCTTACCTTTTTTCGGTAGCGAAGGCGAAGCATGGGTTTCGGATTTCTGTCCGTTCTCTTCCCATCAACAAAATGAAGGGAACATATGAGGGAAGACCCTGAAGGGGTGAAATCTTCCCGATTCACAGCACTTATCCAACGCTGCCTTAGATGAGGGTCCACGGGAAATCGGTGCAACAAAAACATGTTGCACCCGCAATCTTCTTCAAGAACGGCGTGAGATGTGCAAATCACTTTTTTCGCCGCATTTCTTTTTTTTGGTTACTGGTGCATCCGTAAACAGCACACTGCTGTCCAGAAATTTTGTAGCTTTCCGACATCGAAAACAATTCCGCACATGCACGTCCGCAGCAAGTTTCACCAGTCGGAGGAGCCCAAAGCGAACGGGCAACACTGGGATGTGCATTACTCTCGGTACCAGCGTGGTTCTGCTGGCTTTTTGATCCCTGGTTTGAGGCTTGCTTTGAAAGATGGCGCTCCCCACGATAGAAACGTGAATAGAAACACTAATGGTGGCTCAGGTGCAGCGAAACCAGGTTTCCCTCTAGTTATTAATAAGAAACTCTATGGGGAAGGCGGCTTAAAAAATATGACGTAACTGCTTCTCCTCTCTTTTTTACTACCTCCATGCTTTCATGTCTCATCTGGATCCAGGGTTGCCGCTGGGGGCGACTTCGTGCCGAATTGACTACAAATTTCGAGAGCGCTGTGGTGACTAAAAATCTGCTTAGGCGCCTTGGCAACTTTTCGCTAATTTTAGACTTTTATTTGGCTCCTTAATCAATGGCTTTTTTCGCTTCTTATAATAATGCGCAAAACTTTTGCAGCTATACAGATCTTTAATTGTAGTCAATAACGGTGACAAAACGAAGCGATCTTGACTGTTGTAAGTCGGGCAGCTACTTCGACATTTGCATCCGACAGGAGCCGGCACTTAAGTTCAAAATTCATTGACACTGAAAATTGTATGTTATGGTCAATATATCCGATTGCATGCAGCACAGAGGTTAAGGAGCCTTAGCGCGTTTTAATCACCTCAAGAAAATCGGCTCATGTTCCATATATCGACTGGAAAAAGATGATGTAATACGGTCTGAGCATAAGTGTGTAGCCACCTGGAATACGCACTCCCATAATAACACCTACAAAGAAACGGGAAGGGCTCCTGCGAAAACCACAAACGAATTTTCTGCTCTACACTGTGAGTGTGGCAGTCGCCGTGGATGGAAAACCTGTTTCCCCCTCTGTCTCGACGCGGCCGTCCATGATCATCATCGTGCATGAGAGCAGCGCCGACTGGGCGAGGAGGAAAAGTTCCTTGGCGGAGGTAGGGACGGGAGCGCCACCTCGAAGGCTGCACAACTACACGGTACTCTGCGCACGGCCGGTCTCGAGAGGGGCGCGCGCGCTCCCCTCGAGAGCGGCCGTGCTCTGCGAAGCCGGTAGAGTTTCTTCGGGATCCGTCCAGCGTCGCGAGCGGTTGCACCTACGCCCTCTACCTCTCGTCACCTTCCGCGGCAGGCGCACGGAAGATCCGTCGTTCCTTGCCGCTGGCCTTCTGGTTCCAGACAGCGAAGCAAGCACAGCAAACGCGCACTCTCGTTACCTGCCCAGCAAATGTTCGGGGTTGGCTTTGCCCCAAGAACGTGGTGCGCACGGGAGGACCCGGCCGCCTTGTTGGAACATACAAATGTTTGCCGCCGACACCTCCGAAGTGGCGCCCCTGCCCCAGCCGGTAAGCCGGAAGTCCTCCTTTCGTAGCCTTCCATTCCTGAAGAATGCCTCGTTGAGGTTGCGTAGCTAGCTGGCTCGCACTGTGTATGATTTGCAAATGTACTAAAAATCACATGAGTGATCACGCTTTGTCGTCCCTCTCTTTGTTCTATCGAGCACGAACCCGTCCGTGGTAAGCGAACGAAACGCTGCATACACGGAGTGGGATTTCGGGGCGGAAGACTGCTCCCCATATTTCCAAGAATGTTTCGCATATATGTGCGAAACAAAGTTTCTTTTATTTTTTTCCAAGAACTGTGAACATTATGCATGAAAATCTTGTGCAGAATTCTTAAGTTGTCAGTTTTGTGGCCTAGCACACCTGCAAGCATCCTGTCGATACACGTACGTAGCCAACAAATTAACAGCCTTTTTGCTCAGCCCCGAGGCGGAGACCGCTGAGAAACGCTCAGCCAGAGCTTAACCGAAGGTCAGCCTGATGAAGATCAAGGCTCCATTCGCGAACGTTCTCTCTAGGCAAAACTCCAATTCAACTGCAACTGGGCCAGCCTACCGCTTCATCAGCTGCTCGCCGCGGTTGAATGATTTATATATTCAAAAACAACAGGAACCATTTAGAGCCGGGAAGAGTTGCCACAACTTCCGCATCATTTCTGGGATGTTTTTCGATCATACTGGAGACTAAAGTCCGGCAACAGCAAATGGATAAAAACTCCCTGAACCACAAAATTAACCTGCTTAAGCTCCTGGCATTGAACAGCTGCTTATGGTGCGTGCCAAATTCCCTACATCACTAATGGCGCCTTCAACAATATCACTTCCGATTTAAAACGCGGATTCCGAAAGCATTTTCTTGCAGGTAGCCCTGACGAAAACTGACCATAGGACAAGATGAAGCTGGAGTTACTTGTGGGATTACTGAGACTGATGTTTAGGGCTGTGCCTACAGCGATAAAATTCATCACCGTTTTAGGGTACGAGTGACCCGGAAAAATTTAACAGCTATCTTCGCTTTGGCACCACAGATTGTACTTGTTCATAGATTGGCGTGAGTCATAGTTATCGCCATTTTAGAGCTAAACTATTAACTGCGCGAATCTCTAGTTTCAGTTCGTTATTACATATGACATTGAAGTGACCTTAAGACTTGATCTCCTAGCGACAGCCTTCAGTCAGATGCCGAAGCATGCTTTGACTATGGCCAATGCGATGGTGTCCCCAAACTTTGCCCACTCCCAAAATTTGGCCCTCACGAAATTAAACCGTTGTCGACTAGGACCGAAATCGTTATCTATGCCAGCTAATTTGACTATAACAAATGAAATCGTACCTCAAATTTTGGCGCCCCATACCCGCAAAATTTGTCATTAATCGGTTTGGGCCAAAATCAATGTCCAGGCTGATTTTGCTGTTGGCAATACAATGGTCCCTCCAAATTTGTCCCACCCCGAAATTGGACCTCGGATTTTGGATCAATATCCAGGATAATCTTCTCGCCCACCAAAATTTGGCAGAACACCCACATGGCATAGGTTAAGTTGGCTTAGGGGGGGATTTGCAGTTTTCGCATGAAAAGGTTGTGTGTTGTGAAAAGGGCACAAAAATATGCTTTCAAGAGGTTCTTGGCGGGAAACAATGGTAAATGGATGGCAGATGAATGTCAAACTTCCATCTGCCAGGAACTCACGGATGGGAGGCTGCATGTCCGGTGCTTCTGAAGTGGTTCCTTTTGTGATGGCAAAGGGTACAAATTTTAATCGCAGAAAAGACAGAAATTACAACATAAATGGAAAACCGACAAATAAAATGTTATCGCATTGCCTTCTTTAAAGGGGCCCCGAAACACATTCTCAGTGCATTGTTTTGCCTGTTGGTTGCATAGAAGGAGTTGTAGTGATGCTATAGTAGCATTGATCGTATCGCGAATACTGCGGTTTTTAATATATTATGTTAGCTCGCAAAAACAAATTCGTGGCGCTGACAGTGTGTCACCATACAGTGGCGTTTTTAACAGCATATATGACATCACTTGGTGGGAGCATGATGATTGGACAAAGAGCAAATATTCTGCAAATTGTGTTAATCACTAGAGATGTGTCTTGTCAAGTTTTTGTGTTTTGTATTACATTAACAAAACCGACATCTTTGCCCTAGATAAAAGCACTGTAAGGCAAGTAAAACAAAAAATACAACCCCCAGAGGCTCTGGATACTTGTTGCGTCGAAGGACTGCGCGTTTCTGTAAACATCCTACGACCCAGCACTCAACACTTATGGCTACTCTCTATATATCTGAGAGCGGCTTTACGGAATCTATCCGATCGAGCCATTGCGCTCTATAAGCGTTCGTTTCGGTCCCAAAGAAGGATGCGTTCGTTTCACATTTAGCAGGCACTACGCATCGTCAGCTTGTGGAGGATCACCGGGCGCCGGCGCCAGATGGCGCCACATTCCCGTCAGCAGCGCGCGCTCCTTGCTCGCCGTAACCAACCAGCACGCTAAGAGCGATGGGCGATGGTTGGCGGCAAGCAGTAGCGGTACACGCCATGCTAAATGTGTCTGGAATCTTGCTAAGGCTGTCACACCGTCGGAGCCTCTCGCGCTCCAGTTCGGATCCATAAGGAAACGTCACTGATCAGTGTTCCCTTCTGCGCCGTCGACATGATGATGAAGCATCGCTGGTCGTTCACATGGTTGTTGTAACAATGAAAATGGTGCTGCCATCCTTAGCTTGAACGAGTTAAAGAGAGCAGGCAACCATAGAGTGCAAACTTCCGCCACGTGCTCAGATAGGCTGTTTTGATTCGTCGCACTAAGTGTCGTCATTGGGAGAGTAAAATGGAAGCGTCGCGAAAATCGAGTTGAGGGCAGCATTTTGTTTGCTTGTATTTTGAAATTTTATTGAATAACTTCCGTTTCCATGCATCGATTCGCGTAGTTCTTTTTGAGTCGGCATCTGTGTGACACAAAGAATCAATCTGATGTATAACCAGCATTCGTTCAAGCGGTGTTTGGCAGCCTCTTTAAGGAATCATTAAGCCCCTAATTTTCTAAGATGTGGCACTTTCCAAGTAATATCATGTGCATGGCTCACCTGTGTGGAATTTGATGTCACTACGCACGACGTGGTGTATTATTGGCTGCGTTTGTGGTCGTACAAGTCAGCAGAACTTTAAATGGTGTTAGCTGGCCCTCCATAACGGTGTAAGGGTGCGCTAACTTCGAAACAGACGTCACAAGAATAAACCACAAGACATAGTCGCAAAGAAAAGCCAGACTTTCAACTGATTTTATTTTTGACGGGATTCCTTTTAATACGCACCTAATCACGTAAAACAGAAACATAAGTGCCACTAAAAATAAACCAGCAAAAAAATGGCCAGGCTTAGCTTTGTTAAGCCAAGAATGCGTTGCATATCTCGATGGAGTTCCGTGCTGCTCCGTTGACTCGATTGGCTATTGACTCGATCGCCATTGAAACTGCCCGTGTAGCAGCGCTCGATCGCCTTTGAGTCGATAGATTATCGGTTCGAGGGCCCTCGAAATGACCGTGTGACAGGGGTATACCCACGAAACACAAAACGTCTCTGAGAAATCTAGAAACAGCTACAAACGGCTGCAGACGTCTTGTTCCCTGTTCGAACGTTTAATAGACATCAACAGAAGAGGTTTATTAGTGAACTTCTTCTAAACGTCCCTTTTGAGAACATGCAAAGACGTGTGCCATTTGTTACGGAGATAGAAACAGGGAGCACCGCGGCCGACGAATGCATGTAAATATGCAATATATATAACAGGAATCCGCGTCTGTTGCCATGCGGCGCGAAAAGCATACCCAATTCCGATACAATCGAACAGCGTCAGTCGCACTTTGCCTGAGCTAGGCAGTAAAAATTGTTTTCAAAGATCAACGTGTCATTTTAATCCACAGATCGTGCCACGGATGCTTATGCCGGGCTGTTTGCAAGGCTGTAACGCGTATGCCATACACATGCTGTCCGCCACCGCCTGTCACCGCGTTCAGTACATGAAGGCTTTCCGTTGTGGCGTACATGGTACAAAGACGGGCTGGTTTGCTGCAGCTTGTGCACATAATTATAATCATACACACGACAGAGCAAGGAACACGCAGACAAAAAATGGGCCCGCATTTACACTATACGACCAAACACGAATCCACGTTTCAAGAAAACACACGACTGGCTGCGGTTGGCTTTGGCCATCGTTAGCTTTTCGCGCAGCCATAATGAAACAAGCGCATGTCATAAGCAATCATCAGAATAAAAAATAAATTTATTGTATTACATTAACAATTTTATGTTGCTTTTTGCTGGTATTTCAAGTAATGTTTTTTTTATTGGTTTTAACTACTGATCGTCACTAGGTGGTTGGTTGCAACAGATCGGCATTACGTGACGGCATCTTGCGCGCGCTTTTTTCGGTTCCAGCGCTTGAACTAAGCTCCTTTGTTTCTGCGCGGTCAATGTCATTGCGAGCGAGCAAGTGCTGCGTTACTACCGCGTTGTGTGCGACGGGTGAAGGCAAGTGGAGGCGCTCTTCGTTACTCCTGCAACACCTTGTTTCCAGGTGTGAGTAAACGTGGTTCCATAGTTTCAGCTTGGCCAATATGTTCGCGGTCTCGCATATCACACGTGCAGTATGGCCTTTGAAAGTTTAATGAGAGGAACTCTGTACGCCGTTCTTTTTTCTCAGCGCTGCCTTTGTGTACGCGGCTGAAGACGCAATTTATCTTGTTTATTTGCTGTCGGCGCTAAGGCTGTCCTGGCCGAGAAGTCTCTTTTTGAGTGAGTTGAGGTTACGCAGCAATGGAAAGAAAACGAAAGGCCATTGACGCGCTTTCGCGAACTCAGCGGCATTGTAGACTTGATGCCCTCATTCAGCCATTAGTTCGTGAGATCGACTTAGAAAGAACCATACAAGAACAGAGACCTTCTTGTGAAGCAGCACAACTTAAGCCAGATGATCGCTCTGCTTTGGTTATTGAATTCGGCGCGACCTCCTCAGGAGATCGTTCCAGCATGGACCGCGGAATGGAATGTGTGGACACACCACTAGGACAGAGTGTGGTCACTGCTCATGACGAATTGGAACCGCAACCGGGACGTTCAAAGGCTCTGGTAGAGTCAAGTGACAGCGAGTTGAGCGCGCATGAGTACGATAGCCGATATTGTGTTCACGAAGAACCGGGTAGATCAAGTGTTGTAGCACCTAGTCGTAGCGGGAGTAGTGAGAGTGAGACTGAATGCCAGTTTTCTGAGCAGCGCGCCGATTCTGCAGAACAGATAGCTGATCTTTTGAGAAATTGGTCATGCGAGCACAATGTTACACAGGCAGCCCTTTCCTCACTTCTGAAAATATTAAAAACGCATGAATGCTTCGCGAATTTGCCATCAGATGCGCGGACGCTACTGAGAACCCAACGTTTTGCCGAAGTTGAGACTTCAGGAAAGGGATCATATGTCTACTTTGGTATTGTAAAGAGCCTTGAAGGCATGTTGGCAAAGTATTCCAACTTGTTTTGGCTACGTAAAAGCATTGGTTTGATGTTCCATATTGATAGGCTTCCACTCAGCAAAAGCTCCCAGAGCCAGTTCTGGCCCATTCTTGCAAGGACTGATGACATTCCTGGCACTGGTGTGTTTTTGGTTGCATGCTACCATGGTAACCAAAAGCCTCCATCACTGTGTGATTTCCTGAGTTCTTTGATCGGTGAATTGCTGCAGCTCCTAGAGAGGGGACTGTGCATTGATGGTTTTTACTTCGCTATAGCTATTAAAGGGTTTGTATGCGATGCACCTGCTCGTGCATTTGTTTTAGGCACAAAACTACATTCTGGTTTCTATGGCTGTGGGAAGTGCCAACAGAAAGAAAAGTATGTTGAAGGTAGAGTTGTGTTTCCAGACACACATGCATCATTGCGAACAGATGTGAGCTTTGCTGACAAAGTGCAGGAGGAACATCATGTGACAGAGACACCACTTTCTGCACTTCCAATTGGCCATGTATCTCAGTTCCCACTAGAGTACATGCACTTAGTTTGCCTGGGAGTCACAAAAAAATTGATACTGCTGTGGATGAGAGGCTCACTAGAATATCCTTTGCCTTCATCAGCAGTTGAAAGAATCACAAAACGGTTACTAGAGCTGGCAACCATTCACTGCGAAGAGCTTGCCCGGAAGCCACGCTCCCTGGGAGAAATTGATCGCTGGAAAGCGACCGAGCTGCGTTGTTTCCTGCTGTTCTGAAGGGCATTCTACCAGAAAAATTGTATATTCATTTTCTACTTCTGCATGTGGGAGTCACCATACTTTCCAGTGATGCTATGCGCCAGGGCTATTTTGACTATGCCAAGGAGTTGCTCATCTGCTTTGTCTCATCGTTTAAATCACTTTATGGTGAGCACAATGTCTCTTATAATGTGCATTCCTTGGTTCATTTGGCTGATGATGTGGCCAAGTATGGAGCTCTCGACAACTTTAGTGCATTCCCTGCAGAGAATTTCATGCACCACCTGAAGAAGCTGATAAGACACTCACAGAAGCCACTAGAACAGCTTGCTAATCGCATTGCTGAAAGGACGGCTGCTGGTACATTGTTCATGACCAAGGAGCCTACTTACCAGACAGTACTGTATTCACAGATGCACTGCCGTGGCCCCTTGGCCGAAAACTGCTGTGGGCCTCAGTTCAGCATTGCAAAGTTTCCTCTCTTCACTCTGAGAACATCACCAGGAAACAATGCTTGCACCATGAGAGATTCAACTGCCATCATGGTCGAAAATTTTGCATTTGACTGCCATGGTCACAGGTTGTAGTTGACAGAAAATTGGAGATTCTTGGCGACTTCTTCACCACGCCATGCACATCTTCAAATCTTGGCATTTTTATTGTGAAGGAAACTTCTGGCCCCCTTCTTTCATTGCGGCTCTCTGATATTAAGTCATGGAGCATCTTGCTGCCTCTTGAGTGCCTGGAGTCTCAGTATGCACTTTTTCCTTTTATCCATTTGACTCTTTCATCCACTCAGCATATATAATACCCTTGGCATTTTAGCAGCTCTGCTTGCTCATGCATTCATTCTTCATATACATCTTTCATATTTTAGTAGCTCTTCTTGCTCATAATCTACTTTGTGTGTTGGATCATGCATCTGTCATGCTTATATATCTTTGCATTTTAGCTACTCTGCTTGCTCACAATGTGCCACGTGTGTTGATAGGAAATGTATGCTGTTGTGAGGTTTGTCGAAGGCAACAATGTCGCAGTGGTGCCTACCAATTAGCTTTTGGACAATGACACAAAATGTTCCTGGTTAACCTCAAGCACAAACATCCAAAATTAGTGCGAATGCGGTCCCAGCTGGACTCTTCTGCAGATGTGTACAGCATCGAACTTCTTGAAAAAACAGGTATGCAATGTCTAGTGCTTTTTGAAAATCTTAGATTGTTTGTAGTGGTTTCAGCAAAAGTTAGCGCTGTGGCACACATACTTGCAGTGTACATTCCAGTTGTGCATATATGCATGTAATCAAGTTCCACAGATGCAGTGTCCTTCACAATGCAGAAAAGACATTTAAGAGGCAAAAAATATGGAATGCCTGCAAAAAACATGGGAGTCTATGGGCTTTGCATTGGAAGCATACATGCACAGCATAATAGATAGGAAAATGCACCAAGGCTTATGCCAGCTTGGCTTCTTGTGTAGAGACGTGAAGAACAAGGCACCGGTTTAGTTTGGGAACCAAAACTTTTATGTGACTCAACATCTTGCCCAGCATGTCAGTAATAGCTGCTAGCTTCCTTTCAATATGTAATTAGCTATAATTTATCGGTATTACAATGGCTTGTTCGGAGCGTCATGCCTAACAGTAGTCTGCACTTCACGGGGCGCACCATTTTTCCAAGCATTTCACCCAAAGAACCCAAGCACCAGGCGAGAGCAAGACTTGTAAATATTGTAAAGCCAGTGAGTAGGCAAGGGCAGTGGGTCAAACTTTGCACATACCTCATGTGAATCAGATAGGCAGACCACTAAGCCATTGCTGTCTGATGCCATAGTAGAATAAATTGCTCGTAATTTATAGCAAAGTGTTTGTCAGTACACTACTTGATGAAGGAAATGAAATGCTTTTTTTTAGAAAAGTATGACAAAGCACGACAAAAACTGCGTAAAGCAGAAGATACAGAACATTTGGAAACGTCAACAGATCAAGGTATGTGCTTCTGTTTTCTTCATTCGGAGTAAATTTTTTTTCTCACTCTGAATGTCATTTTGATAGAAAAAAGGCGAGGCAAACGACGAAGATTCTTGCTGCTGTCCAGCTCATCTGATGATGACGAGACTGGAGCTCAGTGTTTTAACCTTCCGGAGCCACCTTTTCGTCTCCAAAGGATATGGTTATTTTGTTGTACTGTAACAATGGCACCTATTATGGAAACTTTTCCAGGAGTCCACAGACGGAAGAATGTGACGGCATGGGTAAGTTCGTAACACATCTATGAACGTTTGCCATATCTCTTAAAATAAATTAAAATCAAATTGTTGTTACATCATATTCATTGAAGCCGGAAGTTAAAGAATACTGTCCAGTGTTCTGCTTACCCGTGATGGGACCAACGAAAAGAAGACAGGAAAACATGGAGAAGTACACAGAACAATGCTGGACTAACAATCACCTGTTATAGTTAACGGCATGCTGCTTAAGTACTCATGAGATACCTGTACACGGATGAGTTTGATTCCATCCTTTCGTTTGTATTTGTTTCATAGATATTCTGGCTCTTCGCACAGTGCCCAAATTAGGCCCTGCAAGGCATTTCAGTTGTCTTTGTGTATGAGCATATGAAACATGTGCTCTGGACCAAGGAAAGCATTTTGCTGAAGTATTTGTACCTACACTTTGCAGGGAGCCATTCTTACTCAGTACAGCATAGCCAGCCAAGCCAACCTGGTAAGATCTCGTATGGCAACTCCGTGCTCCCTATTAGGGCAATGAGAGTATACACTGGAGGGATTTTTTCTTCATCATTTAAATCATTTTGATGCCTTCGCATTTGTGTCTCATTGATCCGGACCTGCCACGGGAGCTTGTGCAGAGTACCCTTGGTAAGCTATTGCCGGCATATTGGTTTGGAGAGCTGGTTCGCTGAAGCCTTAGCGCATTTGTTCTTATGCTTTGCAGAAAGCCACACTCGTTCACGGCTGCCACAATGTTCTGGTAAGATGCAACGTGTCAGCTCCCTGGTTCAGTGCAGAGGAATGTAGCATCGCCTGCGTGTCTTTTATCTCATTCATTCCTTTGAATTGTTTGACGTTTTTCCGTTTTTATTCTTTGATCCAGACTCACAATGGTCTTCATGGGCTGCCTCGGGTAATTTCTTGCTGGCAAATTGGTCTGGAGAGCTGGTTCGCTAAAGCCTTAGCGCTTTGTTCTTTTGCTTTGCAGAAAGCCACACTCGTTCACGGCTGCCACAATGTTCTGGTAAGATGCAACGTGTCAGCTCCGTGGTTCAGTGCAGAGGAAGATTAGCATTGCACGCGTGTCTTTTATCTCAATCATTCCTTTGAATTGTTGGACCTCTTTCCATTTTTATTCTTTGATCCAGACTCACTGCAAAGGTCTTCACGAGCTGCCTCGGGTAAGTTCTTGCTGGCAAATTGGTTTGGAGAGCTGGTTCGCTGAAGCCTTAGCACATTTGTTCTTTTGCTTTGGAGAAACCCACACTCGTTCACGGCTGCCACAATGTTCTGGTAAGATGCGACAAGTCAGCTCGCTGGTTCAGTGCAGAGGAAGATTAGCATTGCACGCGTGTCTTTTATCTCATTCATTCCTTTGAACTGTTTGATGGCTTTCTGTTTTTATTCATTGATCCAGATTCATCCCAACTATCTCTGCGGACTGCCTCGGGTGAGTTCTTGCTGGCAAATTGGTTGGAAGAGCTGGTTCACTCAAGCCTTGGTTCTTTCGTTCTTGTGCTTTTCAGGTCACGCTCGTTCATTGCATTCACAGTGTTCTGGTAAGATGTGACATGCCAGATGATTCATGGCAGGGGATTAATACCACTGCATGATTGTCCCGTCTCATTCATCAATTTTCATTTCTTTATGTTTTCTTGCTTGTGCTTCTTTGGTGCAGATTCTTTGTGGGGCCTTGTGCAGAGTGGTCAGGGTAACTTTTAGCTGGCATTTTAGTTCCTAGTGCATAAGTTCATTACCAGAGAGCTGGTTTGCTGAAGCCCTAGTGCAATATTCTTGTTCTCGGTAGGAAGACTCTCTCGCTTGCCACAAGACAGCCAGCCAGGCCAATACGGTATGATGCAGTGTGCCAGCACCCTCCCTTATTACAGTGAACTGATGTCAACTCCAGCATGTTTTCTTTTGTTTATCCCATTGAATTGTTGCATTTATTCTTGCAATTTGTCTTGCATTCACAGTTTCACAACAGGGAGTGGCACAAAGTGCACGAGGTAAGCCTTGAGAGGAATGTTTAACAGTTCAGCCATGTGTCTGGAATGCATGTAGAGATCTGGTTCATTGTTACTCTACAATTTTCTTTTTAAGGAAGCTGTGCACATGAACTGATGGCTGGACCTCACTTTCTTGGTAATGCAATGCCTCAAATATCTGACCCCATTTACTTTAAATTCTTTGGAAAGAGACCAGTTTATTTTTCTTTCAGATGAAGCATCAAGAGACCCCTTAACCAATGTTTCATCCGAAGGAGGTAACATACACCACCTAAGCACTGAATTTCTGCACAACTTTTATCAGTATTTATTGCCTTGGTAAAAACAACTTGCATGATATATGTTTGTTCTATTTTATGCACAAGTCAGCATTTTAAAAATAGTGTAGAGTTTGTTTTAAACTGCATCTTGCCTTATTGTACTGAGATGCTCACTTGCAATGCGAAAATTTGTATAGGTCCTGGTTGCATCAGAGTCACCGCAGGAAGTCAAATGTTACTTTTTAGCATGTGTTAATCTTTTATGATATTGCATTATTTTCTTTGTTCAAATTAATACTAGAGTGATTGCTTTCTGCCTGTTTCTTATACTTTCAGGATATGATCACGAAAGCTTGGCAGCCGTGATCAGAACTGAAATATCAAGTGAGGGCATTTCATTAGTGCATGTTCCCTGCTCTATTCAAGCAGTTCATTTAAATGGCCTGGGTAAATTTTTTTTGCTGATAGTTGATAGTGTAAGTGCAATGCGTTCACTTTAAGTAAATTCAATTTTCAGTCATTTGCAGTTTGATAGAGCTTTTTAAAATGTTTAATATACTATGGATCTGCTGAGAAGTTTAAAACTGTGCGCGAGTTCCTCCTGGCAATTTTCCTAATCACTTCAAGCAAGTTACCTAATGGCTGTATCACGTTTTTTGAGCTGATTAGATTTTGATGTCAGTGAGGCATAACTTACGTGATGAAAATAATAAATTTGGTTAATGTGAAAAAGTACAAATAGCTGTAGCTGGGTCATACTAGTGCATACAAAGCTTTCATGAAAGTTATTCTTGTAGTTGAGTAAAAAGAGATCGCAGCCTTAAAGTTTGGTATGTTTTAAATGTGTTTCAATTTTTCTTTTTCAGTGGCAACACGTACAATTCTAAAAGAAATGACATTTCTAAAAGCACAAAATGAGGTCATAATTTCAATATTTGGTCAGGGTGAGGTTGATGTTGAGGAGCCTGCACAGTACAGTTACCCTTTGATGACTGTAAATGATGTGGAGGAGGTGGAGAAGAGCCTGAAAAACTCTGAGGCAGCTCGCAAGCAACTGGTAAGCAGGGCATGGATTCCTTTAAATTGCACAAGGTAATGCTTTGCTATTTTGCAACAGCGCAAGGTTCTCTCACACATCGATGGCACCACTGTGCGCAATACTACAGCCAATATGCTGAAGCATCTTCTCCATGACTCCGTGGGTGTTAACTACAGTTTATACGGACAGAAGGGAAAGAAGGCTTTAGTGAGCATGGAGCTCTTCAAGGTAATTGTTCGTGAGTGATTAAATCTGCACTTTACAGTTGAGAGCAATTAGGAGCATTTGTCTTCAGTGCAGCTTTAGGTAGTGGTATTGAGTTTTGCTCCTTTTTGTTGTCCTTTAACTATACGATCAGCCAGTGGGTATTGTTTTAGTTGGTGCTTCAGAGCCATGCAGAGCTGCTTGTAGTCCCTGTTATTGTGTCGTATAGTTGGTGACGACTGTTGAGCTCGTATAAAAATAGCACAACACTTCCTGAGAGGAACAGATCGAAGGTCAATAGCTTCAAGGGCACTTAATGCGAGTCAAGAACAGAAAGTCGGTCTCAGCCATGCTCAGTTTAAAGAGTGTCTATCTGAAACGTGAGTCATTATACTAAACGTAGAAATTGGCATGCACTACCATGATTTATTAGGACATCCCTGGTCGCATCTCGTGAAGCGGATAGTGATAAGGCAGTATGCTGCAGGCAACAAACAGAACACAAGTGCCAGAAAAACTCTGGCTAGGGCACATTACATTTTAGCTTTGTGCACAAATATTTTTAAAAGGCTCCTTGTAGGATATGTTTATCTGTGCAGTTGAGTTATTTACCTCGCCAGCTGCTCATAGTAAAGAACATAATATTTTGCGGATATTAAGCGAGTTTTTACTGTTCACTTTCGGTGGTATAAAACATTTATAAGGATGGAAGGCCTACTTTCTTGTAAACTGATTTAGTAAGAAAAAATATCAGCAGGGTAACTAATCTAGGCTAAAGTATGCCAATTACTTCTGCAATATTTGACTACTGCAGAGTGAAAATGAATAGATGAGGAGCACTTGTTAATCATTTCTACGGATTCTTCTTTTCACAGACAGGTTTCATCACTACAGATGCAAGAAGAGTATAGTAGGACCAGCTAGTATTCCTTTTGTCTGTCACTTGTGCAGTGAGGTTGAGCAGTGGGCTTAGACATACATACGGAAAAGCAAAGCAGAGCTGAGAAAAGCAGAATGGGCAATTCATAACAGCTGCATGCAATCTATATTTTGCCTGGCGAAAGCTGTGGGGTTAGTATGTTACGAGAGTAATCTGCCTGTATGATTATTTTTTCTTGTTTGTTTTGCCTTTCTTAAGGCAATATGAAGATATGTTACAGCTTATAATGTGACGTACCTATTGTAGAGTCTGTCCGGAAAAATCCCAACACGCATTCAGCATCAGACATAGATGCGCGTTCTGCAGTTATGGCTTGGCTCAAAAACTGCCAGGCATGTTTGAACACCACAACGAAGAGGTGACTGTTTCTGTGTATCATAATTTATTGCTCATCTGTCCATTTTATGGGGATTTGTCGTGGCCAGGCTGCATTTAAAAGTGTTCGGGATAAACCTGTTCACAATATTATGCACTGCTCAAAGTCGGGGATATCTTGATAATTTATTATTTGTAATTACCGCAATCCCACAAGAAATTTTTCTAGGGTGGGCATAGGAATACAAGGAGAAAAAAAATAGAAGTACAGGTGTCATGTGTTCAGACAATAATCAGAAGTAACAATAATAAACAACCACTCATTGGCAGTAAAAAAAATAAAATAATAATATAAAGAAACATACAGCTTCAACCAGTCAGTATCAAATGCGTTTAAACCAAATGAAAAAATATAACGTAATACAGCAAAGAAGTAGTTATTAGCAAAACTTAGACTTCTAGTCAGTGACGCCAGAGATTGCTGTAAAATTTTGTCATTATAAAGCCAATTCCACTCTTTTACTGTGCTTGGAAAAAAGAAATATTTAAAGCAATTACATGGGTAAAAAGAGGTAATGAACCAAACATGGCTCATGTGCATGTTCAATGAAAAAATAGGCATTTATTGTCTTAGTGGGATTTTAAATTTCTAAATTGAAAAAAACTGAACGTAGGGTACCACAGAGCACATAATTAACTGCCATTTGCTACTGCATAAGAAGTGGGTTAATACGGTTCTTGGCAATTTAAGCAATTTTCAAAAAAATTTGCAGACAAATTGGTGACTTCCGATAGCTCTGCGTCACATCCAGTTCTGTGCTGTACTACATTCCGATGAAGTAGAACAAAAGGCAGGTTTGCTTCCTCAAATATGTTTCTTTTTGTTTTGATATAGTGAGAGTTTATTGAAGATAATTAAAACGTGTCCTGATTTTGTTCATTTTAGTTATTGCTGACTTAAACAAAAGAAATATCTAAAAAAATTGCTCAGTGTAAAATGAAAATGAAAGAAAAAGAATATTACATCCGGTGTAGTCGTTTCAGCCATTTAAACAGCATGTCAGGAAAGCAAGATGCTTGTCTCGAGTTCCAGTTAACAGCAGATGGCAGTTTGTGTGTTTATGATTAGCTATAGTCAAGACCTGGTATTTTCGATGTTCCGCCCGCCCTTATGTAATGCCCCTTCCAGGGGTCTTTAAGGGTCAATAAATAAATGATGATGATGAACCTGGCTACCTGTGATGCTTGGTGCTTTGTAGCATCTACCTGTGGGCTGTGCATACTAAACATCGCTTTGTTGAAATGCGTGCAAGCTGCCTTCCTAGGGACACAATAACAAGAAAAGTCTTTCACGTTCCACAAAAAAAATCGTGTCAGTCTAGTTTGGTATTTAGTAAGTGTTGTTCATTTGGGCTTTTTCAAAGTTTATTCTTATTTGCTTTAGGACTTCCAGTTTCCAAGTGGATGAGTAGGTGCCCGACAAGGATGTACTGCAAGGCAGCAGTGTCATCGTCTGCACAAGTAGTGCAATTGCAATTCTTCTTACTCCTACATATACTCGACAGTTGCAGCTGAGCTTCACTTTCGTATACATCAGGTAAACCAACTTGCGCATTAATTAGCTCTGTTATTACCGCACATTCTTTCTATATGTATGCAGGCATCTTGGTGACAGTTATGTCCTGCTGAAGGCCAGAGCAGAGAATGGCAGTCACGGTGATTATTTCTCTGGTAAGCTGGTTCAAATGCATGTCATTTTTATTTATTCACACTCTTCCGCATCTAAGCAGGCATCGGGTTGTATTGTCGGCTCTGTGCCTTCATTTCCTTGTGGCTAATAGTGGCCTGCACCATTGTGCTGCTGTAATGAGGAGAGTTGCCTGCTAATTCTAATGAGCATTTTATAACGATCCAGCAGTGAATGCGCAAAACGATAGCTTTTTTGCCACTTTGATATTTGCTGTGTGTAAATATTTTTTGAGTGGCCTAGTGGCTGTTCCAGAGTGCTTTTATAAGCATACAGTATGCATATACTTGCTAAAACTATTTTTCTGCTCTCTCAACAACAGATGGGTTTCCATGTGGTGTCTTAAGGTCATTTAGAATAGTGCTTGTCGGCTTCGTTTATTCTGTAATAGTGCTTTTGTGCTGTCATAAAACTTGGTTGTATAGTCAGCGGCCTTCGTACTGAAGTGAGAATAAAAAACATTTCTGTAAGTAATTTATGGTGCTGTGTTTTACATGTTACTGAAAGGAATTGGCAGTTTGAACTTTAATGCCATCGGCTTGAGGACCATGGCGCATTACTCTCATTATTCTTAAAAGTTCTGCTTGAGATTGTTTTGGAAAGAGTAGAAGAAAAATAATTGGGCCTTTTAACCGGTACTAGCCTTAGATACCATGTATTGAAACGGCATTGTAGAAAATGGGCTGATGTTAGAGATATAACAGAAGCAAGCTTCATGTTCTTCAAGACAGACAAAGGCCAAGGGAGTAGGCATAGATCAATCTGCCTTTTTCACAAGAAGTGGCACCCTCTGGAAAGTGGCAAAAATTTATCTGCTAGTGGTTGAGAACAAACGCACGTTGGAGAAGCCGCGATCTGGTTCCACCAGGCGCCAACTGCACCTGAGTGGCATGAGGGTGCTTGACAGCTGCCTCCTACGCCTGTCACTAACATAAACTGTTCCTGCGCGATAGGAGCCAGTGGTTCATTTTCAACCAGTGGGAGCTGGAGGAGGACAGGGGCGCATGCACAGATCGGCCTTGTGAAAAAGGCAGATTCCATCAGAGAATTTATGCTTTAGCTTTTTGTTCCACCTGTTTGGGTTGCACCTCGTTACTGTGAGACTGTTGTCTATGACTATATTGTGCCCATTTTTTTAATGCAGGTATTCCGATTCTTCCAAGGCAGTGCCTGCTTAGGACCATGCAGTGCAAGCCTCCAGTGCAAGTCTGTTGCATCGTGGACTGCTGGGGTGCCCAAGATACGAGCATCTCACATTAAGTGAGAGTCTGCATCTATTGTGTTCAAGCTTGCAAATTCTGCATCAGTGCTTTTAATTAAAAGTCTAGAACTTCTTCTTCTTGCCTAGTCTTTTATGCAATAAAATCTTTGTTCACAAAAGTTAATGCGATGTGATAGTCTTCTTACCATCAGTCACACATAGAGCAATGGCTCCACTGGTTGCACAGGTCAAGTCATTAATTTGCCATGTATTGGTTAGTTTTCAGTTACTTTGCATGTCTACATAAGTTGTGACTAAAGCTGTTCTGCCTTTGCCAGGAGCCCTTGTGACAACACTATTTTTCAGGATAGCGTATTCAATGACTCTTATGCAAAATGATTTTAATTGGGATTTTTTACAAGTGACGACATCGTACAGCCACCCAAATCGTTAACTAGCTAGCGTGATGGCCATTTTTCTGCGCTCCTGCATGTTACAAAACAGTTAACCTGTGAAGAGATTAAGACTAATCAGAGGCTCACCAAGCCCTTGCCTAATCTTGACCTATTCACAAGTTTGATCCATGCAAAGGCGCAGCTACGGGAAGGAAAATAGCCATCGTGCACGCTAGTTAGAGATGTGGGCGGCTGTACGCGTGACTAAATTTGTCAAATATGCCTGAATGGCCAATATGGTCAGGATCAAACCTCGCTTGGTTGCAGGAATGCACCAAATGGTGTATGTATAACAAAAAAACGAATTCTAGGGCAGGGCTTGAAGAGGGCTTGAAATGTTCTTGCAAGATGTTTTTTAGCCAACTTTTAGCGTCACGTTAGCACAGTTACAGGAAGGCTTCAGGCTTTCCACAGCTAGATAACATCTACAACTAGACGTCTACAAGACTTGGGCATGGTCTTGCTGAGAGGTTTATTAGACCTCACCTAGTTCTTTTTGCGTTACATGGGATAAGACTGTCCCGGCGAAGGAGCGCAGCTCTTTTATACATATGCCGTGACGTCAATCATAGCGCAGCGCCCCTAGCGGGAGGAGCGGGAGTCAGGTGGCGGCTGCGGCTGCGCGCGACCGCGCAAGTTGGGGCCCAGCTTTTCCTCCGTGACGTCACGCGCCGGCGCAGCGCCCCTAGCGGGAGGAGCGGGAGTCAGGTGGTGGCTGCGGCCGCGCGCGACCGTGCGAGTTGGGGCCCAGCTTTTCCTCCGGCTGTCGTGACGTCACGTCACGTGGTTTGGTGGCTGCTCGGCCGCGCCCAAGGGCTGAACTGAGTGATTGCAATATGCAACGCATAAAAGCAAATCAAGCAAAACACCAACCGTGAAGGAATCAACCCTTATCACACAAGTACTGTTTCTATTTCTGAACACATTGGACCAGGCAAAAGTGCAAGCCTTTATTGGAAAGGAAATCGGTTCTTCTCAAAGCCACAAACAATTGGTCCCAAGGGAAGCGTTTTGTATGGCTTCGGTACCAGAAAGCGGGGCTACGTAATACACCAGTCTGTGGCTCTGATTGAAGTTTTCTTTTGTATAGTCGCATGAAAACGTGAACAATGGGCCATGGCCTGCCGGGTCCTGTATTACTCCATTTACCGACCACGACAGCAAATGAAATCAACTTTTTTAATGTTCGCCTATATCAAAAGAGCCAGAGGTTTAAAATTGAGCTTATACCTTCGTTTTGTGAACTCCTTGTTCAAGTCATGAGAAAAACAACGGACTTTCTTGTCGTGGAGGAATTTTGTGTGGGAGTCACGAGGCGGAGCTTTATTGCTTCTTTAGCAAGGACTGCTGTTAAGCACTTTAAGCCCCCTTGGCTGCAGCCAAGTGCTGTATGCTTTGACATTATAAAGCATCCTGATATCATGTGAAAGAAAATAATCTGTGGCAAGAGTTCTGATTCAATCACATGTACGCCCTTGTAGTTCGGAAGCAGTATATTTAGAACGCTCGGCCACAGGGCAACTTTTTTTTTTATTGCCTCGACAGCTTACAATAGCTACTCAAAAAAAGATTATGTTCTTCACTGCACTCTCAACACAGTCAAAAAATGCCACTAGAATCAATTGGATTTCCAACTGGTACCGATTGGACCAGTTCAGTTTCCAAGTGGCTTCAATTGAATATATATATATATATATATATATATATATATATATATATATATATATATATATATATATATATATATATATATATATATATATATATATATATATATATATATATATATATATCGCTACAACGACGAAACAGACCACCGGGCAAATCTCGTACTTACCTTCACCTGTAACCCGCCTAACGTAAACAAAATCCCCAGAAAACATTTCAACATCCTCGAACAAAGCGAGCGCCTCACCAAAATTTTCACTGCTCCCTCTCACGTGGTCTACAGACGACCAAGAAACATTAAAAATATTCTTTTACACTCAAAAACAAATACCCAGCTGGTTTTTTGGGTGCCGGCCCTGTGGAAAAAGTAGATGCCAGGTCTGCAAACACATACAAACATCAAGCTGTGCAGTAAGGTCAGCTTCAGGCTTCAAATGGGAAATTAATGGCAACTTTGATTGTGATTCCTGCAACGTAATATACCTCCTATAATGCAGTGTGTGCAGTATACAGTACATTGGACCAACCGTCAACCCTCTACGAATTCGCTTGAATAACCACCGCGCGCATATCTTATCCCTACCCAACCTTCCCTTGTCAAAACACATTAATGAGCGAAACCACCCATTTGATGCAATTAAGTTAACAGTCCTACAGGGTGGGTTCCACAACACCCGGGAAAGAGAACAACGCGAGTCGTACTTCATTTACAAATTTGAAACAATTCCTCACGGCATTAATGAAAGTCCAGGTGTATTGTCCTCCAACCGCCCCTTGCAGGGCCGTTGCTGACATTACGAAAGCCAGCTTGACATACCTCGGTCGTTTCTTGCCAGCGACATCTTTTTCAAGCTCACACAAATTCCTTCATTCCCTACCCCATCCCGCCCCTATCTTCCCAGTTCGATTACCTTGACGACGGGGTGCAATTGAAGAACCCTTGCCTAAGTGCTCACGCCATTCACATTTACCTCCCACACCACACTTCGCCGAACTCGGATGTTTTTCCACTTTTTTTTCTTTTGTCGGTGTTTTCAGGCACAGTGCACGTGTGTGTAGTTAAGCTCACGGCGCCGATGATTCTACCTTGACTCGGGCTGCGGAAATGGTTCCAGATGACGGAAGACTCTTGTCCTGTCTGCATTTTATTCTGTTTATTTGTTTACTTTTTCTGGCCCAGGTCACGCGAGTGCAAGCATCTCCAATTTACATATGTTGGACAATTCCGCCACCGTCTGTTTCTGTTCACCTTACTCGCTTAAATGCTCCCGCCATTGTCATTTAGCCGCCACACGACACTGGCATGAGCTCGGATGTTTTACTGCTGTGTGTCTGGGTGTTTTCATGCACAGTGCACGTGTGTTTAGTTAAGCTCACGGCGCCGCTGATTCGGCCTTGGCTCTGGCTGCCGAAGTGGTTCCAGATGACGGAAGCTCCGGCCCTGTCTGCATTTTATTCTGTTTATTTGTTTACTCTCTATGGTCGGGGCACGCGAGTGGACGCGTCTTTAACTTTTTTGTGTAGGGCGATCCCGCCACCGTCTGCTCCTGTGCACCTTACACGCCGCCGCTCTGTTGCCTTGATGGGTAGCCATTATCTCCTCCCGCTCCGTGTTTTCCTTTTTTTTCCTCGTCCGGGGTCGGCTCACCGCGACTTCGGGGTGGGCGGCGGGGGACAACACGTTTTTCTTTTTTATTTGTTCCCCTTTTTTCCCTTTCTATCTGTATCTTTTCTAGTATTATTTGCCTCCGTTTGTTTCTTTTGTTCATATGTCGTACATGTGTGCCAGTGCCAACTCCTTAAGAAGAGGAAGAAGACCCCTGTAACCTCAGTCTTGAGAAAGGACAGGCTCTGTCCGAAACATCGACTCAAAATAAATCTATGGCTAAATGAAGCGTTTTCAACTTTGAATTATATATATATATATATATATATATATATATATATATATATATATATATATATATATATATATATATATATATATATATATATATATATAGTCCAAATGAACTAACCAATTAAATCAACAAGGATTCCAATTGGTGAGCCCAATTGGTCTGCCCAGCTGCACCCACTGTATCCATATGAATGTTTGCGTATTTGATAAACAAGGCAGAACTAATCTGGTTCTTATGATATAGCTATGAGCAGCTTAACCTTCAAAATTATATTCATAATCTCCACCACCACTGCGGTCAAAATTACGTTAAATAACTGGTCTCAGTGGATAAGAGCCACTGCCCCCAGCATGTGAGCCTCACAAATAGTGTATATTAGCTTGAACAGAAGTGTTCTCTGGACATACACATTGAGCTAATATATGCTACTAGAATGTATATTTGTAGCACTTCTTGTGTGTGATGTATGCGCGTCTACTGGCCTTGACTTTCATGAAAGTATGCGAATTTCAATTCCGCAGTAAAAATGTTGACTGGCAGCAGGCAGTGCTTCCCTGCAGTCCTCTCCAAACAGTTTTCCTTTTTGCACATCAATAATATGTTACGTTGTAGAAATATTATTCACACTGCGTATTCTGCGAAACTTAAAGGGATCCAGAAAAGGCCTCTCAATAAAGTTGCGATATGTCTGGGATGTTAAAGGGGCTCGGAAAAACCTTCCGAGGAGAGCAAATCAACTGGCTCACTCACTACATTGTGTTGTCATGAAGACCTCAGCCAAATAATACACTTATGCACGCAGCAGGAGACCCACAATCACGCGTGATGGTTGGCGAGCACGTCCCGGCAACTTTTTCATGCTCGCACCCTCCTCCGTCGCTCGCACCTGCGTATACAAGTTGAGAAGTTGCGGTTGGTTACATTCTTTCAGACGTCAGGCAGCTACCACGGCCGCGGAGAACAATAGCTCCGGAGGGTCAGGAAGCTCCACTCCCGGAGGTGGCCCCGGCGGAGGAGCGCCGACAGTCCAGCTTGCAAAAAATGACGAGAAGAAGAAAAGCACTAAGACGCTGAAATTCAAATTTGGCTATAAATAACTCAGATCCTACAAAGTGCATTAAAAAATCCTTACTGGAAGATATGCGTGAAGCGGCGTGCTTTAACATCCCAGGCACACCGTAACTTTAGTGGAATCCATTTCAGAGCCCCTTTATAAGACGCCGATGATAATTATCCTCCAGCAACTATGCTGTTAATGCATTTTGTGGAAGCTGTGTTATATTCAGACAAAATTTGAACTTCCGCATCTTCGCGCCTTTTCCTCTCATCTCGTACAGCAATATGGCGGCGCTTCTACACTGGCCCAACCAACTCCGTCCCTCCCCTGCCTCGGACGACTGCGGCGCGCGCGGAGTGGCCGCGCTTGCGGTAGCGCGTCACGTCTGAAAGAATTTGGCGCTGTGAACTAATGATAACCCCTGGATATTGACGTCACTTGCTCGACGTGACGTCGAACGCCAGGTTTTCACGTGAAAGCCCGGCATCGCGCGTCGCCGCGAGGTGCGAAAGCGCGAATTTTTAAAACTGTATTATAACTTTCCTGCCTGCATTTGAGGTCTCGAACGCGGCATGGGCGCTCGGTGGCCTGTACTCTACATAGTGCAAGCATTTTAAAGCCAAGCTCAAACTCCCCTTTCAGTGGCCTTTTAATTGGGGGTTATATTTTGTGAATATTTCCTGGGTGCAGTAACTGCTTCGCCTAATGGGCCAAATTGGCTGGTCCAGTTAGATCCAATTGGTCGGATGGCTAAAGACTCAACTGGAACCAATTGGTTTCAATTGAAATGTCCAATTGGCTCCAATGTTTTTTCCAATTGGCATATATCAGCAGCAGACATGCATTTCGCTCACACGAGAAAGTGAAAACAGTTTCAAGCTACGTAACTTCCCCATTAAGCGGGCAACTTTCATGTTATAAGGCGACTTGCTCACTTAGTGGCTTGAAAAAAAAAACAGGAAGATCCTGCCTGTGTTCGACAACCAGGCCGAGCACCGCATTCGACCTCCATCAACTGCAGTGACCACGCTCTTCTCCTACCGAACGCGTTAAGCTGCAGACCTTCCAAATCACATTGTAAAATTCATGTGCTCGAGGTGTTCTGTCGGGGCCGCATCTCCACTGCCCGACAGCAACTGACTGACCAGGTGCCCACGTCCCAGTTCGGGTAACTGTGTTCCACGCTGTGGAATAAATTCGTGTAGGTGGAAATGACTGTGCAGTGACAAAGAATTGCTGCTATCAGACATTTTTATTCCTATTAACAATAGAGGGCGCTTTCGAACACCCACATTATCGGATGCATGTATATATAGATTTGTGGCAGCGTGTCGTCGATGCGCAACTAGACCGACCTGATGTTTCCGGTGATGAGGCCGAAGTAGCAGAGCCATTCACTGATGAAAATACATGTATTACTACGAACACTTTCCGACTGCCCTCACCTCACAAATAAATTTTTTTCAGCAAAATTATTTCTGGCTTTCTTTAAGCACATTACGATAAATTTCCATAAGATTTTTTCAAGAAATTAGAGATGGTCGAGCACACCGTCTGGGACGTTTGGCGAGGAATGACCCATTTCGAAATTAAACCAGTTCGGGTTTCCTCATGGTAGAGACACGGATAGGGCGCTTCGACGGAGGTTGATATTTATTTTGAACTCAGGCTTTGGGTATCTGTCGCATGCAAGCGCTCGATACTACTTCCATGCATCGAAGTCTTGTTTCGTAATAAATTTTACAGCCTTCCTCTCCATTGCAGGGGTCGGTGCGACCTTTGCGATTCAAAAATGGAGTCTCTCAATTGGACATTGGTCGTCTCCATCCTGGAAAGGGAGCTGCAACGAGCACCCTAGACAAGGTCATCTGCGAGCATTGGCTGTGGAATGCTCTTCACCCAGGAGAGGCTATGCCCTCACGCCTCTGCTAAACCGAGCGCCACGTGCACATCAACTGTGCTCCGTGAGGTCACATGTGCCCTTCCATTCTTTCCCGCCAAAGTTATCATCTTCATGCTCCACGTGACAAACGCAAAACACCGCCGGGTTTTCGTTCACACAAGCGCTCTAATGCTACACGTTAATAACGAATAAAACAGTGGAGCTGTGTAGTCTATGGCAGGCACATTGCAAGAGATCTAGTTGCAATGTACTAAAACATCTGCAGTGTAAAAACAGTGAAAAAAGTTCTGGAAGCTAGTGCTTGATATATATTTATGTTGTTTTCCAGTTAAGACTGAAACATCATAGCATTCATAAGAATATATTTAAACATATTAAATTAGTTTTTGGAACAAATTATAATCTTTATGACATAGCTATATTTGTTAATTTTTAACATCGCAACATTTAGGAGCTGATCTAGTCGCCATTGACCTGTGATTAATTTTTAACATCTCAACATTTACGAGTAAGCATAATGTTTACTTTCAATGTTAAGCTAATGTTTTCGGTGAAAAATATAACATATATTTGTAAATTTTAACCCCATTGTAGCATTTCAACACAGTATATAACGTTACTGCAACTTACAAAATATTGTATGACATTATTATAATGCTAGGTTCTATCTGGTATGCAACTTATACAACACTCGCCTTCTAGCGAATACCATTGCTTCAATATAATAAAGGCATTCGAGAAGGGCGCCTCCCATAGAGCGCTGGCGAATAGGTAATGTATGGAAACTTTTCTACTGAAATTCTGGGGCTGTGCACATACTATATGGCTTGCACTATCGCAGACATGTAACTGCAAAGTGTTGAGAATTAATATTCTTAATGCATGAAGCGCAAAAACTTCCAGGACACAATGCTCAAGATATATCGATAATCTTCCCTTACAGTTATATTCTGAAGACAACCTGTACAATGTTTAATGTTTTATTTCTGATATTAACATTTCAAATAACACTTAATAAACACCACTAACATAACGTTTATATTGTACACTTAACAGTATGAAGCAACATTATTCGTTAATTTATAACATTAGTACAATACTCTAATGTAACATGGAATGCTACTAGAACATCACTAATGATTTTATGACATGATGTTAATTCTCGGTACTACCTGGGGTCACATGGCAGGCCTCTACAAGCCAAAGCGGTGTGAAGTCCTTCCCTTTTCCCTATCTAGGCACACTAAGGTATAGAACCACATGAGAGGAGATACCTTGCCCTTGACCAAAAAAACACACCACAGTTTCTCGTGCGGTGCTAACTTTAATCCGGGAGATCATGTGCCGAACTTGACAAAAGAGAAGTTGAATCCGCTTTTTTGAGACACAGTGTAAAAACACAGAGGAACCGGACAAGTTGAACATTTCCTTTTCAAAACCCCCTCTTTCTCTTGAATAGTCGACACAATCCATTTTGTCAAATTCATGTAGTACTAAATGCCTACACCGCAGTTTGTGTGAGAAAACTGCTGATGACAGCGACACCTACATTTTATTCCAAACATTTCAATGCTTAGGAAAGCCCTGCTTTTGTGAGTTTTTTCTTACCGTCCCTTTAACAATGCATGACTAAAACCAGCATGTGGATCAGAGTGTGGTAAGGCCCTCAAAAAGCTGACCCATTTTAATGAACCTAAGCATCAGTAACTAGAGGAAAAGGCAAAAAGGTACGAGGATAAAAGACAAGAAGCATGACATTGCATCGTTTTGCTGCTTCCGGTCACATGTCTTGGTTCCTTTCGTGCTTTTCTGCTGTGGGTACTACCCAGCAAAATCGCGAGTAAAAAAGTTTAGAACAATGACGCCACCGGAGCAGCGAAAATCGCACTGTAGAGATGACAGGGCGCCGTCTTTTGTCAACACACCTGGCACTTTTGTTATCGCCATGTTCGTAATCAAAGTGCCGAGTGTTGCTTTCTGCTGCTCCGATGGCATGTCACTAGTGCAAATTTTTTTTTACTCACGACTATATCAATGTGCCCAGCCGTTATCCTTGTGAAAGTAGTAGCAGCGACCATGCACAGAGCACCACAGTGCAATTAGCATCACTTTCCGCACTGGAGTGACCAATGTAGCGACTTTAGGTATGTACTCAAGTGGACGCCACAAACAAAGGAATCAAGACATGCCGTGATAAAAACCGCGGGGCTTTATATGAAAAATCAATGTCCTTTAAATGTCCATTATATCAGTGGTGCTCTGGAGAGGGGGCTCTTCAGCCGCAAGAGGCTGTATCTTCTGCCTCGCTGGTGCTGCCGCGGTGGTCCGGATCACATGATGCCCTGGGGACGTATGGTGCCCAACTGCACTGGAGTAACTGCGCCTGCGAAGGGTGAGTCACAGCTGACGCTACATGTAAAAAACATGGTGAACTGTAAAATGTGGGATTTAATGGACCAAACCGAAACATGGGCTATGAAAGAGGCTGTTGTGGAGGGCTTAATTTAGACCACCACACAGAGTTCTTTGACACGCGCTGACATCGCAGAGCATACGGGCACCCTATGTGCTTCGCCTCTACCGAAAACTGGCCCCCACGGCCGGGAATAAAGCTGGGAAGGAATCACTGAGTCAATGCGGTGGGTTAGCATGTCAATGTAAACATACCAGGAAAGGACAACGGGGGGGGGGGGGGGGGGGCATTGTAAACGCACTAGCGGTGCTTCTAGTTGGGCTTCTATGTGAATTGAGCTGCTTCCAGCGACGACTTCAGTAAACATTAGGATCGATTTACAGTCGAACTTCGCTGCACTGAAGCGAAAGCGGACCCGCTGTTTCTTCATTGTAGCCTTTGTTTCGGTACAGCCATAGGTTTCATTGGCTGCGTATGTCAGCGGACTTCTTGTCACCATGCACAGTGAATGAAACATAGCTGGTGCTGCCAGCCTGTCCTGTGGGAGCCTTTTACACGCATTGAGCATCCCCAATGCGGCTGAATATATGTACACCAAGCGAAAATGTCAGCTTTGCCAATGCATACTTGTTTTTTTCCATGATGCGTTGAAATAATGTCGCAGAGAACAACGTAAGCCCTACTTAGAATATTCAGCCTAGTTTTCTCGCCTCTGAATGCATGAAGGCCGCAGTAAATGAGGGCATGGAGGCATTTCCGTCGTGAGTGCTCTTTTGGTTTGCATCCCCGCATTAAACAAGCGTGTTGGCTTTTACCATTCACCTGATCATGGCAGTCTCTAATGGAGAATGTGTAAACCAGACCGAAGGCTTTTGAAGAATCATATGAAAATTTCATAAACACCCCTCAACTGCTTTGAAGGGAATTGATCTCAGCTTCTCAGATTATAGACAGCATTCTTGGAGCTACGTCAAAGCTCTTCGCTATCGAACCCTCCTTCATAACCAACGTAGAAGCTTTGATTGCTGCTGCGTTCTTATGCATAGAAATTGCCTTCACTTTTGTTTTCAACACTGTCTGTACGTTTCACCTTGCAAACCTGGCTTAGCGGCGTACCGGTCACACAAAACAGTACTGCCCAACGGCCTAACTATGCAACTACGCCGTGAGAACTGAAAATAAACTCCACATGACACATGACACAATAAACTCCACATGAGCATGAGTACAGCATGCACACAGCCGTTCGTGCACAGCGTGGAAGTTAGAGAACGGGGGGGGGGGGGTGACTCCAATGGTTCTGGCCGCTCTGTTGAGGCTCAGTCGGACGTGTAAACTGGGTGCCATGACATTGTTCAGTGGGCTGTGCAGTTGAGTTTTGTATGACGGTGGGTGTTGCCGGTATCAAAATTTTGTTGCACCGAAGGTGACCAATCATCCAAAGAGATGCTTCATGTGATCCCCATTTGAGGTAGGAAGACTTTTGTGCGTGTTTCGTGCGGTGCCCGACAGAGCCGGTTATGTGTGAACAATTTCAATTAGCCACGTTTAAAGGCCGCAGGGCTTTTGTGCACTGTTACAAATTGATGCATTCAGTCCGAGATAGCCAGTAAAGGCTACTTGGGGGTACGCATTATATCCGACCACAAGAAAATTTTACTGTTTTAAAACAAGATATTCGATTCATGTTTTTGTATGGGAGCTTCCGAAATAAAAGCAAACTGCATTGTTGTACTCAATATTTCATTATAAAATATTTCGTTATAGTGGAGTCTGACAGCACTTGGAACAGCATGTTGGCGCTTGAGCATTGCACGGGGGAATAGTGCAGAAAAGATACAAGACAGAAGATAAGGTGACTCGCAACTACATTTTTACAGAAAAACATAATACTTAGTGCATGGCACAAGTAAGCAATTCCGGCACCCTAAGTCATGTGCTCAAGAAACAGCACTACTGTACATACTTTTGTAAGGGCCGCATCCCGTACTTTGGAGCCAAAATTTAAAAATATATATTTTCTAAGTCAAGCACGAAAATTCGTGCAAAAGCAAAAGTTAAATTTCACATGTCGCTACTAGATAGCACTAGTTGCTTTCAACCCCCTATCATCATCAGTGCTTTGAAATCACGTGGGGACGCAGTCTTGTTTTTGCAACCGTGTCGCTCCGGGTGTCATTTTTTCTTTGTGCGGTGCTGTGGTATTGGGCAGGGTGTTGGTGCAGTTGTGATTACTGTGTTCAGCGTTGCTCAGTGGATCGTGGCCTATGTTTACCACTTGGCGACGAGAGGCAGAGATTTTATTTCATACAACGCGGGCTTCCAAGCTTAAGGTTTTCGCTTACGCCAAAGAACATGCGAAGCGGTCGGCTGGATGCAAGTTCGGCTTCAACGAGAAGTGTGTATGTCGATGATGCAACCAGAAAGAACAGCTGGCTGGTATGAACCGAAACCGGAAAGCATAACGCGGGAAGCAGTGCAAGTTTCCGGAGCTTGAAAAGGAACTTGTTGAGTACGCCACGACGACAAGAAAAAACGGCTATGCAGTGTCGACGGAGATGATGCGTGTGAAAGCCGCTGCCATTACTCGCCACACGGGCGGTTTACTTGCGAATTTTAAAGCAAGTGCTGACGTCTTCAATGCGTTATGAACCGGAACGTGCTCTCCATTCGGGGCAAACTTAAATTCGAACCAAGGTGACTGGAATACTGAACCAGATGGACGGTACCGACAATGACTACCTCTGGGAAGGCGTCCATGAGATGAGCTCTTCAAGTAGCTGCCAGAGTGAAAGCAACAGGGCATTCCCTTGAATAAATTACGTGTTGTCATTTAGCATTGTTTAGGTTATTTAGAACAGTCACAGCGACAGTGCAACGTTTCTGCTAATAGATGTAGGCCTGACTCGTGTAAGAACCGCACCCCGTCAAGATCTTGGAAAAAACTGCGGCCCTTACACGAGTATATACGGTATTTATCATGCAAGGAGATGGATGCCTTCATGATGCATCTATCTTTACGCCTGGCAGTGTGATACAGTGTAATCCACTTATAACGACACCAGATACAGTCTAACCTCGATGTAACGAACCTCAATGTATCGAAATTCGGGATGTAATGCATTTTTTTTTATTCCCAAATCACTTCCCCATTGAAAACAATGATTTTTTTGCAATTTATCAAAGTCACTTTTATGTCCCACTTTCGATGTAACGAAGTCCTTGCGCATCGCATGCATGTGCCAGGAGCGACCATGACAATCGGATGAGAGCTAAAACTTAATTTAGCCGAGAAAAAACCCATTGCCGCGTTTTGCCGGCAGTCTGGGAATCTGGGAGCGAAACAAAATGATGATGATAGGAACGTACCGCCGCGCCATCCGTCGAGCGCATACAAAGCCCGCGGCAGGGAAGTTTCAGGATGCGTTGCGCCATGATGCCATTAGCCAATCGAAAACTCGAAAAACTCGGAACATGAAAGCGCAAACCATAAATACGCGTGCGTGAGGCCTGAGGAGGCTATGAAAGTGAGTCACATTGTTGAGCGAGCTCGCTTTACTGAGCCCTACGAACAGCAGCAGCGTTTCTTCGACTTGGATCCGTTCATCGTGCAATGCATTTTCTGTTCAAGATGAGCGCTCCTCGCAAGAGATAAGTTTTGTCTGTCGACATGAAAGTGAAGATCATCACTGAAGTAATGAAAGGCGAAAATAAGAAGACTGTTGTCGAAAGGTATGGACTTTCGCAGAGTTCACTGTCTACGATTCTGAAATTGAAAGACAGCATTATGACTGCCGTTAGTGCGGGTGGCTCGGGCCTGCAGCAGAAAAGATCAAAGGAGGGAAGCTACTTGGACATAGAAAAAGCCGTCTTCACATGGTTGTTGGAAATGCGTGCCAAAAACATGCCATTGAGCGGGACGTTCTACAACAGAAGGCCCTGAACTTCGCCTGCATTCTTGGGTGCAACCAATTTAAGGCCAGCAGCGGGTGGCTGCAATGATTTAAGGAGAGGCACAACATTGTTGGAAAGGTGGCCAGCGGCGAGTAGGCAGAGGCGAACGAGATTGAAGCAGCCGACTGGCTGCGTGATCATGTCCTGGGCATTTTGGCACGTTTTAATGTCACCGACATTTACAATGCCGACGAGACAGCATTTTTCTATGGGCTGTCGCCAAAGAAAACATTGGCTCTGCGAAATGAAAAGTGCCATGGTGGCAAGCACAGTAAGCTGCGTTTGCCTGTTCTTTTCGGTGCGAACGGGAATGACAGCGATAAATGCGTGCCATTTGTAATTGGAACAAGTGAAAAGCCGCGCTGCTTTAGCGGCAAGAAAAAAATTCCGGTGAAATACACGTCAAACACGAAGGCGTGGATTACGCGGGATTTGTTCACGAAATGGTTAAAGGACTTGGATGCTGAAATGCGCAAGCAGGAAAGAAGCACGTGCCTACTTGTGGATAATTGCTCCGCTCAACATTTTCAAGACTGTGCGCTCACTAACGTTGAGCTCGAATATTTTCCCGCAAACTGCACCTCCTCGATACAACCACTGGACCAGGGTATTATTAACAGTGCCAAGTGTTCATGCCGCAAGCGGGTCATTGAAAGGCTGCTGCTGAACATTGAGCTCAAATGTGAGACGAAAATCGACGTGTTCAAGGCCTTGGAGATGCTATCGCGGTCATGTGAGTCGACGAGCAGCGAGATTATAACGAAGTGCTGCAAAAAGGCGGGCTTCAAGGATAGCATGTACTCAAGCCAAATACTGGGTTGCGAAGTGAATGACGACGATGACGAAAGCATGCCATCCACATCGAGCACAGGCGTCGGTGACATGTGGCGGCTGCTCTGCGATCAGGGTGGTGCTCCGAGCAACGTGACGCTAGAGGACTTTGTTTTCAGCGACGCTTGTGCTCTTACAACCGAAGCGCTGGATGATGACGCAGTAATTCAGAGTGCCACCGACCCGGGAATGGAGGACGAAGACTCGGTCCAAAACGCCCATGTGGCAAGCAGCGCGCCTACAATGACGCATGTCTTGGATGCGCTGGATGTCCTGCGTGTGTACGCGGGCGCAGTCACGTGAGCAGGCCTTGGTAGCCCTGTCAACATACGAGCCCCTTATAACGCTGATGCTTATTAAAAAGCGGCAGATGAAGTTGGCGGAGTTCTTTGCTGCCTCATGAACTGGATTCACTGCGCGTACTCCACAACGTTCCAATAAACATTTTTTGCATTCAAGGAACAGCGTCGTAATTCCATGAATAACACGATCATTGAGTTAATAAGCCCAATTTTCCTGCAGCATCCGTTTTTTTGCGTGCAATGTCCTCGTAGAAAACAAGGTCTCCAGTGTCGACAAACTTTGATGGAGATAGTGTGGCTGCCCCTTTAAAGCGAGTGAGCAGCGAAAGAAAAAAAAAACGTGCCCGGAGCACACAGGGAATAAAATAAAGTGCAGAGCAGGAAAAGCAACGTAATGAAGCACTGATAGAAACCATGCACTTAAGCGTCAAACAAGCGTTCGCTAAGCACTTCGTCGTGAGGACAAACCCACCGTCTGCAAGAACGAACCACGATTGCAACGCGCAAGGCATGCCCAAGGTTGGCGTTCCGGCGTGAGCGATGCGAACATCTTTTTCTTTTTTTTTTCTCTCCCATGATGCGTCCTCGTCTGCAAATATTTAATGCTGACGATGACGATACCAGTGCCGAAGTCTTGTGGCGGCTTTCAATACTAGGCACTGCGCTCGTTCTTTGCTATGCGCACACGGAGAAAAATGATGCCGTTACGTCCATTTTCCATCACTCATTATGCTCCTGATAGAGAAAAAAATATCCAGTGCCCTTGTTAGCGCTACTGTTACTAGATTTCCTTGCTGATTTCCTCATTATACTCATTATGCTCCTGATATAGAAAAAAACATCCAGTGCCCTTGTTAGCGCTACTGTTACTAAGTTTTCTTGCCTATTTCCTCATTATACTCATTATGCTCCTGATATAGAAAAAAACATCCAGTGCCCTTGTTAGCGCTACTGTTACTACATTTTCTTGCTTATTTCCTCACTGTACTCATTATGCTCCTGATATAGAAAAAAAACATCCGGTGACCTTGTTAGCGCTACTGTTACTAGATTTTCTTGCTTATTTCCTCATTATACTCATTATGCTCCTGATATAGAAAAAAACAACCAGTGCCCTTGTTAGCGCTACTCTTACTAGATTTTCTTGCTTATTTCCTCATTATACTCATTATGCTCCTGATAGAGAAAAAACATCCAGTGCCCTTTTTAGCTCTACTGTTACTAGATTTTCTTGCTTATTTCCTCATTATACTCATTATGCTCCTGATATAGAAAAAAACATCCACTGCCCTTGTTAGCGCTACTGTTACTAGATTTTCTTGCTTATTTCCTCTATAATACTCATTATGCTCCTGATATAGATAAAACATCCAGTGCACTTGTTAGCGCTACTGTTTCTAGATTTTCATGCTTATTTCCTCATTATACCCATTATGTTCCTGGTATAGAAAAAACATCCGGTGACCTTGTTAGCGCTACTGTTACTAGATTTTCTGGCTTATTTCCTCATTATACTCATTATGCTCCTGATATAGAAAAAACATCCAGTGCCCTTGCTAGCGCTACTGTTACCAGATTTTCTTGATTATTACCTCGTTATACTAATTATGCTCGTGATATAGAAAAAAACATCCAGTGCTCTTGTTAGCGCTACTGTTGCAAGATTTTCTTGCTTATTTCCTCATTATACTCATTATGCTCCTGATATAGAAAAAAACATCCAGTGCCCTTGTTAGCGCTACTGTTACTACATTTTCTTGCCTATTTCCTCACTGTACTCATTATGCTCCTGATATAGAAAAAAAACATCCGGTGACCTTGTTAGCGCTACTGTTACTAGATTTTCTTGCTTATTTCCTCATTATACTCATTATGCTCCTGATAGAGAAAAAACATCCAGTGCCCTTTTTAGCGCTACTGTTACTAGATTTTCTTGCTTATTTCCTCATTATACTCATTATGCTCCTGATATAGAAAAAAACATCCACTGCCCTTGTTAGCGCTACTGTTACTAGATTTTCTTGCTTATTTCCTCTATAATACTCATTATGCTCCTGATATAGATAAAACATCCAGTGCACTTGTTAGCGCTACTGTTACTAGATTTTCTTGCTTATTTCCTCATTATACTCATTATGCTCCTGATATAGAAAAAAACATCCACTGCCCTTGTTAGCGCTACTGCTACTAGATTTTCTTGCTTATTTCCTCTATAATACTCATTATGCTCCTGATATAGATAAAACATCCAGTGCACTTGTTAGCGCTACTGTTTCTAGATTTTCTTGCTTATTTCCTCATTATACCCATTATGTTCCTGATATAGAAAAAAACATCCGGTGACCTTGTTAGCGCTACTGTTACTAGATTTTCTGGCTTATTTCCTCATTATACTCATTATGCACCTGATATAGAAAAAACATCCATTGCCCTTGTTAGCGCTACTCTTACTAGATTTTCTTGCTTATTTCCTCATTATACTCATTATGCTCCTGATAGAGAAAAAAACATCCAGTGCCCTTTTTAGCGCTGCTGTTACTAGATTTTCTTGCTTATTTCCTCATTATACTCATTATGCTCCTGATATAGAAAAAAACATCCACTGCCCTTGTTAGCGCTACTGTTACTAGATTTTCTTGCTTATTTCCTCTATAATACTCATTATGCTCCTGATATAGATAAAACATCCAGTGCACTTGTTAGCGCTACTGTTTCTAGATTTTCTTGCTTATTTCCTCATTATACTCATTATGTTCCTGATATAGAAAAAAACATCCAGTGCCCTTGTCACCGCTACTGTTACTAGATTTTCTTGCTTATTTCCTCACTGTACTCATTATGCTCCTCATATAGAAAAAAACATCCAGTGCCCTTGTTAGCGCGATTGTTACTAGATTTTCTTGCTTATTTCCTCATTATACTCATTATGCTCCTGATATAGAAAAAAACATCCAGTGCCCTTGTAAGCGCTACTGCTACTAGATTTTCTTGCTTATTTCCTCATTATACTCATTATGCTCCTGATATAGAAAAAAACATCCAGTGCCCTTGTTAGCGCTACTGTTACTAGATTTTCTTGCTTATTTCCTCATTATACTCATTATGCTCCTGATATAGAAAAAAACATCCAGTGCCCTTGTTGGCGCTACTGTTACTAGATTTTCTTGCTTATTTCCTCATTATACTCTTTATGCTCCTGATATAGAAAAAACATCCATTGCCCTTGTTAGCGCTACTGTTACTAGATTTTCTTGCTTATTTCCTCTATAATACTCATTATGCTCCTGATATAGATAAAACATCCAGTGCACTTGTTAGCGCTACTGTTTCTAGATTTTCTTGCTTATTTCCTCATTATACTCATTATGTTCCTGATATAGAAAAAAACATCCAGTGCCCTTGTCACCGCTACTGTTACTAGATTTTCTTGCTTATTTCCTCACTGTACTCATTATGCTCCTCATAGAAAAAAACATCCAGTGCCCTTGTTAGCGCGATTGTTACTAGATTTTCTTGCTTATTTCCTCATTATACTCATTATGCTCCTGATATAGAAAAAAACATCCAGTGCCCTTGTAAGCGCTACTGCTACTAGATTTTCTTGCGTATTTCCTCATTATACTCATTATGCTCCTAATATAGAAAAAAACATCCAGTGCCCTTGTTAGCGCTACTGTTACTAGATTTTCTTGCTTATTTCCTCATTATACTCATTATGCTCCTGATATAGAAAAAAACATCCAGTGCCCTTGTTGGCGCTACTGTTACTAGATTTTCTTGCTTATTTCCTCATTATACTCTTTATGCTCCTGATATAGAAAAAACATCCATTGCCCTTTTTAGCGCTACTGTTACTAGATTTTCTTGCTTATTTCCTCATTATACTCATTATGCTCCTGATATAGAAAAAAACATCCAGTGCCCTTGTTGGCGCTACTGTTACTAGATTTTCTTGCTTATTTCCTCATTATACTCTTTATGCTCCTGATATAGAAAAAAACATCCATTGCCCTTGTTAGCGCTACTGTTACTAGATTTTCTTGCTTATTTCCTCATTATACTCATTATGCTCCTGATATAGAAAAAAACATCCAGTGCCCTTGTTGGCGCTACTGTTACTAGATTTTCTTGCTTATTTCCTCATTATACTCTTTATGCTCCTGATATAGAAAAAACATCCATTGCCCTTTTTAGCGCTACTGTTACTAGATTTTCTTGCTTATTTCCTCATTATACTCATTATGCTCCTGATATAGAAAAAAACATCCAGTGCCCTTGTTGGCGCTACTGTTACTAGATTTTCTTGCTTATTTCCTCATTATACTCTTTATGCTCCTGATATAGAAAAAAACATCCATTGCCCTTGTTAGCGCTACTGTTACTAGATTTTCTTGCTTATTTCCTCATTATACTCATTATGCTCCTGATATAGAAAAAACATCCACTGCCCTTTTTAGCGCTACTGTTACTAGATTTTCTTGCTTATTTCCTCATTATACTCATTATGCTCCTGATATAGAAAAAAACATCCAGTGCCCTTGTTGGCGCTACTGTTACTAGATTTTCTTGCTTATTTCCTCATTATACTCTTTATGCTCCTGATATAGAAAAAACATCCATTGCCCTTTTTAGCGCTACTGTTACTAGATTTTCTTGCTTATTTCCTCATTATACTCATTATGCTCCTGATATAGAAAAAAACATCCAGTGCCCTTGTTGGCGCTACTGTTACTAGATTTTCTTGCTTATTTCCTCATTATACTCTTTATGCTCCTGATATAGAAAAAACATCCATTGCCCTTTTTAGCGCTACTGTTACTAGATTTTCTTGCTTATTTCCTCATTATACTCATTATGCTCCTGATATAGAAAAAAACATCCAGTGCCCTTGTTGGCGCTACTGTTACTAGATTTTCTTGCTTATTTCCTCATTATACTCTTTATGCTCCTGATATAGAAAAAACATCCACTGCCCTTTTTAGCGCTACTGTTACTAGATTTTCTTGCTTATTTCCTCATTGTACTCATTATGCTCCTGATATAGAAAAAAACATCCAGTGCCCTTGTTGGCGCTACTGTTACTAGATTTTCTTGCTTATTTCCTCATTATACTCTTTATGCTCCTGATATAGAAAAAACATCCATTGCCCTTGTTAGCGCTACTGTTACTAGATTTTCTTGCTTATTTCCTCATTATACTCATTATGCTCCTGATATAGAAAAAAACATCCAGTGCCCTTGTTGGCGCTACTGATACTAGATTTTCTTGCTTATTTCCTCATTATACTCTTTATGCTCCTGATATAGAAAAAAACATCCACTGCCCTTTTTAGCGCTACTGTTACTAGATTTTCTTGCTTATTTCCTCATTATACTCATTATGCTCCTGATATAGAAAAAAACATCCAGTGCCCTTGTTGGCGCTACTGTTACTAGATTTTCTTGCTTATTTCCTCATTATACTCTTTATGCTCCTGATATAGAAAAAACATCCACTGCCCTTTTTAGCGCTACTGTTACTAGATTTTCTTGCTTATTTCCTCATTATACTCATTATGCTCCTGATATAGAAAAAAACATCCAGTGCCCTTGTTGGCGCTACTGTTACTAGATTTTCTTGCTTATTTCCTCATTATACTCTTTATGCTCCTGATATAGAAAAAACATCCATTGCCCTTGTTAGCGCTACTGTTACTAGATTTTCTTGCTTATTTCCTCATTATACTCATTATGCTCCTGATATAGAAAAAAACATCCAGTGCCCTTGTTGGCGCTACTGATACTAGATTTTCTTGCTTATTTCCTCATTATACTCTTTATGCTCCTGATATAGAAAAAAACATCCACTGCCCTTTTTAGCGCTACTGTTACTAGATTTTCTTGCTTATTTCCTCATTATACTCATTATGCTCCTGATATAGAAAAAAACATCCAGTGCCCTTGTTGGCGCTACTGTTACTAGATTTTCTTGCTTATTTCCTCATTATACTCATTATGCTCCTGATATAGAAAAAAACATCCAGTGCCCTTGTTGGCGCTACTGTTACTAGATTTTCTTGCTTATTTCCTCATTATACTCTTTATGCTCCTGATATAGAAAAAACATCCACTGCCCTTTTTAGCGCTACTGTTACTAGATTTTCTTGCTTATTTCCTCATTATACTCATTATGCTCCTGATATAGAAAAAAACATCCAGTGCCCTTGTTGGCGCTACTGTTACTAGATTTTCTTGCTTATTTCCTCATTATACTCTTTATGCTCCTGATATAGAAAAAACATCCATTGCCCTTGTTAGCGCTACTGTTACTAGATTTTCTTGCTTATTTCCTCATTATACTCATTATGCTCCTGATATAGAAAAAAACATCCAGTGCCCTTGTTGGCGCTACTGATACTAGATTTTCTTGCTTATTTCCTCATTATACTCTTTATGCTCCTGATATAGAAAAAAACATCCACTGCCCTTTTTAGCGCTACTGTTACTAGATTTTCTTGCTTATTTCCTCATTATACTCATTATGCTCCTGATATAGAAAAAAACATCCAGTGCCCTTGTTGGCGCTACTGTTACTAGATTTTCTTGCTTATTTCCTCATTATACTCTTTATGCTCCTGATATAGAAAAAACATCCACTGCCCTTTTTAGCGCTACTGTTACTAGATTTTCTTGCTTATTTCCTCATTATACTCATTATGCTCCTGATATAGAAAAAAACATCCAGTGCCCTTGTTGGCGCTACTGTTACTAGATTTTCTTGCTTATTTCCTCATTATACTCTTTATGCTCCTGATATAGAAAAAACATCCATTGCCCTTGTTAGCGCTACTGTTACTAGATTTTCTTGCTTATTTCCTCATTATACTCATTATGCTCCTGATATAGAAAAAAACATCCAGTGCCCTTGTTGGCGCTACTGATACTAGATTTTCTTGCTTATTTCCTCATTATACTCTTTATGCTCCTGATATAGAAAAAAACATCCACTGCCCTTTTTAGCGCTACTGTTACTAGATTTTCTTGCTTATTTCCTCATTATACTCATTATGCTCCTGATATAGAAAAAAACATCCAGTGCCCTTGTTGGCGCTACTGTTACTAGATTTTCTTGCTTATTTCCTCATTATACTCTTTATGCTCCTGATATAGAAAAAACATCCATTGCCCTTGTTAGCGCTACTCTTACTAGATTTTCTAGCTTATTTCCTCATTATACTCATTATGCTCCTGATAGAGAAAAAACATCCAGTGCCCTTTTTAGCGCTACTGTTACTAGATTTTCTTGCTTATTTCCTCATTATACTCATTATGCTCCTGATATAGAAAAAAACATCCACTGCCCTTGTTAGCGCTACTGTTACTAGATTTTCTTGCTTATTTCCTCTATAATACTCATTATGCTCCTGATATAGATAAAACATCCAGTGCACTTGATAGCGCTACTGTTTCTAGATTTTCTTGCTTATTTCCTCATTATACTCATTATGTTCCTGATATAGAAAAAAACATCCAGTGCCCTTGTCACCGCTACTGTTACTAGATTTTCTTGCTTATTTCCTCACTGTACTCATTATGCTCCTCATATAGAAAAAAACATCCAGTGCCCTTGTTAGCGCGATTGTTACTAGATTTTCTTGCTTATTTCCTCATTATACTCATTATGCTCCTGATATAGAAAAAAACATCCAGTGCCCTTGTCACCGCTACTGTTACTAGATTTTCTTGCTTATTTCCTCATTGTACTCATTATGCTCCTCATATAGAAAAAAACATCCAGTGCCCTTGTTAGCGCGATTGTTACTAGATTTTCTTGCTTATTTCCTCATTATACTCATTATGCTCCTGATATAGAAAAAAACATCCAGTGCCCTTGTAAGCGCTACTGCTACTAGATTTTCTTGCTTATTTCCTCATTATACTCATTATGCTCCTAATATAGAAAAAAACATCCAGTGCCCTTGTTAGCGCTACTGTTACTAGATTTTCTTGGTTATTTCCCCATTATACTCATTATGCTCCTGATGTAGAAAAAACATCCAGTGCCCTTGTTAGCGCTACTCTTACTAGATTTTCTTGCTTATTTCCTCATTATACTCATTATGCTCCTGATATGCAAAAAAGATCCAGTGCCTTTGTTAGCGCTACTGTTACTAGATTTTCTTGCTCATTTCATCATTATACTCATTATGCTCCTGATATAGAAAAACATCCAGTGCCCTTGTTAGCGCTACTCTTGCTAGATTTTCTTGCTTATTTCCTCATTATACTCACTATGCTCCTGATATAGAAAAAAAAACATCCAGTGCCCTTGTTGGCGCTACTGTTACTAGATTTTCTTGCTTACTTTCTCATTATACTCATTATGCTCCTGATATAGAAAAAACATCCAGTGCCCTTGTTAGCGCTACTGTTACTAGATTTTGTTGCTTATTTCCTCATTATACTCATTATGCTCCTAATATATAAAAAACATCCAGTGCCCTTGTTAGCGCTACTGTTACTAGATTTTCTTGCTTATTTCCTCATTATACTCATTATGCTCCTGATATAGAAAAAACATCCAGTGCCCTTGCTACCGCTACTGTTACCAGATTTTCTTGAATATTACCTCGTTATACTAATTATGCTCGTGATATAGAAAAAAACATCCAGTGCTCTTGTTAGCGCTACTGTTGCTAGATTTTCTTGCTTATTTCCTCATTATACTCATTATGCTCCTGATATGCAAAAAACATCCAGTGCCCTTGTTAGCGCTACTGTTACTAGATTTTCTTGCTTATTTCCTCATTATACTCATTATGCTCCTGATATAGAAAAAACATCCAGTGCCCTTGTTAGCGCTACTCTTGCTAGATTTTCTTGCTTATTTCCTCATTATACTCATTATGCTCCTGATATAGAAAAAACATCCAGTGCCCTTGTTAGCGCTACTGTTGCTATATTTTCTTGATTATTACCTCATTATACTCATTATGCTCCTGATATAGAAAAAAACACCCAGTGCTCTTGTTAGCGCTACTGTTACTAGATTTTCTTGCTTTTTTTCTCATTATACTCATTATGCTCTTGATATAGAAAAACATCCAGTGCCCTTGTTAGCGCTACTGTTGCTAGATTTTCTTTCTTACTACCTCATTATACTCATTATGCTCCTGATATAGAAAAAACATCCAGTGTCCCTGTTAGCGCTACTGTTGGTAGATTTTCTTGCTTATTACCTCATTATACTCATTATGCTCCTGATATAGAAAAAAACATCCAGTGCCCTTGCTAGCGCTACTGTTACCAGATTTTCTTGATTATTCCCTCATTATACTCATTATGCTCCTGATATAGAAAAACATCCGGTGACCTAGTTAGCGCTACTCTTACTAGATTTTCTTGCTGATATCCCCAATAAGTGATCTACAAGTTCCCCTCAACTAGCAATGTTCCGTAAACCATTTATACTTTATTTGGACAGCTGAAACATGGGAACCTCGATGTAACAAAATTCACGATGTAACAAAATTTTCGGCTGCCAGTAGGACTTCGTTATATAGAGGTTCAACTGTATAACGATATATCGCTTATGTCGATCAAATTCCCTGGATTTATCAGATCTCTCATTGCCCCTATGTAAAAATAAACCACATATAACGATGAAATTTTATCAGCGATATACGCCATAATCAAGACGATCACTGCGGTGCCTGTTGGCAAGCCCGTGAAGCGTGAGCAGGCAGCGTGTGCAGCTCTCCCTGTTCGTTGCACCGCGCTTCCGCAGTGCGCTTGTGTTTTCACAGCTTACATCGTGTCGACTTTTGCTTAGTCGCGAATCTATTTTCATGTAAGACACAGTGACTAAATAAAAGGAACATACTTCTGCGTATCTGGCTGCTCGAAAACTTATAAAACTCTTTAGGAACATGCCTTTGCGTCATTTCTATGCCTTCGCTCGACTTGGGCAGGTAGTGGCCGTTCAACGAGAGAAATAAAAGTTTGCATTTTGTTCAATTTCCACGCTAGAGCGTTTATTGTCTTTCCTGTATTTCTGTTTCCCCCATATTCAGCGATCGTTTTCACGCATAGTCGCCTTGTTGCGGCTCGCAAGGTGCAAAACCGGCTTGCTGTTTGCATATGCGACAGGTCGCCCCGACTTACGATGCAAGTGCGCTTTAAAAGAAAAAAAAAAGAAAAAGAGAAAACCAAGTTGTTTGGTTTAAGGTTTGTGAGGGTTTAACGTCCCAAAGCAACTCAGGCTATGAGGGATGCTGTAGTGAAGGGCTCTGGAAATTTTCTCCCCCTGGGGTTCTTTAACGTGCACTGACATCGCACAGCATGAGGGCCTCAGGAATTTCGCCTCCATTGAAATGGTTTCCGCCGCGGCCAGGACCGAACCCGCGTCTTTCAGCTCGGCAGCCGAGTGCCGTAACCAATGAGCCAACGCGGTGGCCAGAGCCAAGTTGTGGGTGGCTCACTGCATCTGCATGCTTCTAACAATGAGTTGGCTATATTGAGAAGCAGATGACAGCTGAAAAGAATGCACCACACAAGACCACATACCCGCGTATATCATGGCACTGATTGCTGTTCAACATGTAAGTTTCATCTAAATGCAGCCTGTCGTTTTAAAATTATTGATGGACACACTTCACTACGTACACGTTGATACTCTGCCAGGCTGGCCGCGCTGTTTATTGCAATATGGCCGCTAGAGATCGAACGGCTCTGTTATTGCACTCGCATTTGTGAGCGCTGTATTCTTGCGAGGTTACACTGCTTGTGAGAGCTTTGTCGTGTGACTTCGTGGTGTTACAAAAGCCTGAACTTCGGAGCTATGGTGCCTCTAGCCGTCGTACACAGTCATGCTGCCCACAAGTGTTTTACGCGCCATGCTTAGTTTCATGATATTGACGGAGCTTCATCTGCTTCGTTACTGACTGGTGATGCTTCTGCACTTAATTCATTGTTTGTACATGGGATAGAATAGACAGGACCGAACTGGACAAGCCTTTCCTGGTTGCACATGAGGTATTTCGCCTAGAAAGCCACCTCAACTCACGCGAAGCGAATTTAACCCCCCTGTAAATGCAAACATTAAAAAATATATGGTCTGCTCTGGTCAGTTGGGCACTGTTTCAGCTACATGCCTTTCTGGTATAATCTCACTCACTTCACACAGAAGAGCATCCATCCGCTCCGTGCTTCCAACGATGAGAGCTCGTCAAATACACGAACGGCATACCAATGCAAGAGAATTCTCTCGTCAGAGGGTCCACTCCTGCGCCTTGTTATCAGGCTTATCTTATTATTCACCAGCGACAATTAAATGACTCTGTTGTAAACATTATGCTTATTAAGCTTTTTTATGTTAATTTGGAAGCTACATGGCTGCAAAATGTGTAATCTGTCAATATTCCCTCAGGCGATCAATATAATGGCGCACCTGAAAGTGAGGCTTATTTCATTTTAGTTCAGCAAGAAATACATAGTTACCATCTAATAAAATAGGCAGTTAATTTTGCTTGCAAATATTTAAGAGCATTTGTTTTTCCCAGCTTTATTATTCCGGCCTTTTCACGACACCGCACATGCGTCAATTATTCACTATTCACTAGTCTGATGCCAAAGCCTCAACACGCGAGAAATCTACGCCTTCAGTGTAAATGGGTAAAATTCTTCGCATGACAAACAAATAAGAAAGGTATTTCATTGGGTAAATGCCTGTCGGAAGATGCGGCATACTATGATCAGCTCCTAGCATAGCAAGAATCGGTGATGCTCACCTGCGGCGAACACTATCGTTCATGTGAGATGTAACATCAGCTATAGCTCCACTTTCATGCACTGTGATTCCCTTGCGCATGTTTTCGCCCCAAAATTCACTGTGCGGGACGGGACGCCCACGGGCAGCAAATGATGCGCCCGTATCTCGGCCAGGCTTGCAGTGGCAGCGGGAAGCCGCAGCGAGCGGCCCGCCTACAGTACTAACAGCTCCCGCTAGGAGGCTTTCAGTGGCGCCACTATAGGCACTGCGCACGCCGTATAGCATACACTACGAAAGGATTCAGGCCGCGCGGAAGGTGCTTATCACCAAAATTTATCTTGAAGTTTGATAAAAGACAACATAATTTGAAGCAAATGACCTGAGAACTCCCCTAACGTCCAGACCAGAGTAGCGAAATACACAAGGAGCTTTGTGTACGGCCTTCGGAACCAAGCGCTATCATGGTTGCAATCGCTAAATCGAGCAGAAAAGAGCTGCCATAACACAACGCTTTCTCCCACAGATGTAGTTTTCGACATTTCCGCCCTTTGTGTTATCTTCCAATGAGAGCTCCAGCCGGCTGGCTCGCTAAGAGAACTTGGCAGATCGCCACGACGCTGTGCACCCTTTACAGGAACACTAACGGTGGCGGCTACGTGCATGAGGTACTACTTACATGCACGCAGAAATACATTGGTATGCTTTTTTAGTTTTTTATTGCCGGTCCAGATATAACAATAATTGGTTATAAAGATAAGGATTTTCTGGCTTCCTCAATATAGTTATAAGTGTATTGCACTGTATAATGCACTTCTAAGACTTCTTTGTAAACTAATCTTTGAGGCAAAATAAAGCAAATGTTCCTTCAAACTTAGGTACAGGATACAGGATTGCACTTAGCACAGTGCACTGTGAAGTGATTTTCTGCAGTGAAACATCTGGAAACTAGCACCAGTGTAACATTACCTTCATGTTTTCGCTTCAGGGTTCCACAATTTTATCTTTCTTGTGCTCTTTCAGCTAGAATGTCCTTATGTATATTTGCGCTCACTTGATAGGTGCATGTAAGCAGCTTATTTCAATGACGCAGAGCAAAACTAACTAGGTCATGAAAATTAAAGGCCCTAGAGAAGGTATGATAGGATATGATAGGTATGAAGGTTCACTGACTCTCGCCAAAGAAGGCAGCCATAGAAAGCAAATGAGAACAGAGAACAGACTAATGTAGTAACAAGTAACCTATCATAACTATAAACGTGCTGCTGATTCCTACATTAAGAATTTACTAACTTCAGAAAAACATCTGGCTCGGTTCTGAGAGAATTACGGTCTTCTTATAAAATTTATTAAATGCTGTATCTCAGTTAAACATCAACAAATGCTTGGCAACAACATGAATATGCAGGCCTTAAGAGCTTCCCCTGTGCAAATTTACTGGTTCTCTTTTCGCACAGGAAATAAGGATGTGTGATACTTAAAGGGAACACAATAAACGGCTAAACCAGCTGTTAAATGCGGAAAAGAATACCTAGGTTTCACCGCGAAGCAGGTGCACACGTTCAGGCTCCTCCTGTTTTGCTCGCTGCCTTTTTTCTCTGCAGTGAAACCTATTTTTCTTGCGTAGAGCTGTCTCTCGTGTTTCGACTAAGTATGACACACATTGTACTATCCCCAACAAATGAAAAGCGAAGACAATTGAAATGCAAACAACAAAATGAGATTTTAGCCGGAGAATTTCTCTATTAGGCGCGAAGATTTTCCTTCAGAAGTGTTCATCAACTTTGTTTTCACTTCGTTTTCTGGAGCTAACCTCTGTGTTTTAGAGGGCAGCTCTTACACACCCGTCCCAGGTTTCCGTGTCGTCGCCGCTTGCAATGTAACCAGCAGAGCTATCGCGAAATGAACAGCATGGTGATGGATGAAAGTAAGGCGATAACAAAGGGAGGAGGAAGGAAGGAGGTAGTGGCGAAAGAGAGACGGGCAGAGGCATAAGGTACAAAGTGTAGGCTGAGGGTACGGCGAAGGCAGGCGAGAGGGCTTGCGCTAAATTTGCACTGGTTGTTGCATGATGAGTTTCTTAATGCGTTTAGACTGCTGTCATTCTTAGAATGCGCGCTGCAACCACCAGCGCAAAAGCAACTGCGGTCGATGCAGCAGCAGGCAGATACCTGAACAAGGCAACCCTCAGTGATGCTACTAGTAAAATGTAATTTGGAGCAATTTTGAGAACATTAAAATTTCTAGTTTGGAGCACTCTGGAGCAGGGGAATGTCGATTTAGGAGCACCAAATTTTACAGCACAAAAATTTCGAATCTGAAGCACTTTGGAGCAATAAAACAGTGGTTTTGAAGCAATCTGGAGCGTATAGCTGTTAGTTTCTGATCTGTCAGAGTGGCAAAAAACGCTTGAAAAGTTTGAGTACAATTTAAAGGTGCACTACGCCACCAAGATTGTAATTATTGGCATATAGTCGCACCTGAGGGGCCTTCAATTCTGTTTTCTGCTGTACAATTAGGGAGGAGACGCCTTTGCTAAATATGTCAGACACTGTTTATTTGAACAGCCTACTCAGACACTGCACATACTTTCGAGCACAGTAGCTCAAATGTGCTGACATGTGGCTTTTTATATTATTTTTCCTTCACATCGAAACCTCTTGGTTTTACATTTATGTCATCCAGTTCGGTCGCGCTTTCTTGCACACTTGTGCTTGCCTCACTCAAAAGCAATTAATTAGACTAAGACACCTCCTTATCCGTGTGCGCCAGGCCAGTTTTGATCAGCCCCTATGCTGGCTGAAGCACTGCTGACCTCTTTGCCTGTAGTGCACACACAGCCCGCGCTAACCCTGCTCAACATATAGAGCTCTATTTTTTAAACAAATGGCACAGCGCCAGGGTCACCATGTTGCACAACAGAAACTAATGTTGAGGCACAAACGCAGCAACACCATGCAGCTGTGCCCATTTACAACGAACACTGACCTAGCATGAACGGGATCTACACTGCAGTTACAATGTGCATTGTGGCTATGGCATTGAATCGGATAGGTCGAAAGTCTCCGGACATGGTGCTCGCCTGCAACGAAGACACAAGCAACAGAAGTCCACGTGTGGGAATGTGCCATGTGGCAGTGATCTTCATCGCAAACATGAACATCAAAATATTTAGCGAACAACGTCAGAACGATGGGTATAACACATATAACAGAAAGCAGGAAAAAACCTCCCCGCAAGCACACCACTGCACTGTCTCACAGGAACTTCGAGCTCACTGCAAGGCTACCCGAGTAAAGTGTCAGTATTGTGGGATGGATGCACAGCAGGTCTACACTATAGCAGCAGACTGTTAATTCAAACTTCCAGGGTCCAGAATAAAATTTCAAATAATCTGAAGTTCGAATTATCGAATGACCCGACAAAACTGACAAGAACTGCTTTCATTGCGGTAACTTTTTTTATTAAAGATTGCACAATTGTCGTCTGCAGTTGAAAGGGCACACCGTGGCAGTGATTATTTTTCACATTTCCATCAATGCTTTATTGCGTGCCCACTGCCGGTAGCGCGAGATGAGAACAGCTCCAAAATGATGAAGTTCCCGCGGCACCTTTCACGGTGCAACGCAGTAACGGTAGCGGCAGCATCACGCGTGAGGATGCGCGGAGTTTTGGTGCCCTCACTAATATGGAAGAACCATGTCAATGGAAGCAAGGAGAATGCGCAGTGTCGACAATCAGCATTCAAAACTGCGTGTAGCTGTGCTCTCTTGCTTCTGATGTGCGACTGAAAGCCGCCGCCGTTGCTACGGGCTGACACGAAGCTCAGAAAAGTGAAACCGAAACTATGGTACCATATTTACTCGATCTAGGCCGTTACATTTTTTTTTTAAATATCGTCTACAAAAGTCACCGATCAGTTTAGATTCGAAGATATGGTTTGCCCGCAGCCGCTAGGCAGGTAACGCCATCTCGCAGCCACAGTTTGCAGCTGCTTGCATGTTGCAGGTTTGCAGGCTCCATTTTGCTTGTTGGCACTGGCTTGTTTGAACGTTGTGAACAAATGTCTCGCCGTCCCGTACTTGCTTGTGTTAGTCGCCACGTGACTTCGAGAAATGCCTGTGTTTGCGGTGCAATGCGGCCCACCAAGCGATGCCGTTACACCGCGGCTTTCAAGCGAAAAGTAGTTTTGGCGGCGGAAAGCATTCAAACCTACAAACCCAGCGCGACTTCGGCGTGAATGAGAAGAACATGCGCCAGTGGCAGAAGCAGCGGAATGAGCTCTTCAACTGCGCTGCAAAGCGAATGGCCTTCACTGGACCCAAGCGGGCGACACCATGAGGTGGGAAAGGATGTCGCCAACTTTATCAGGAAGCAAAGGGAAGGTGTGATGCCCGTGACGACAGAGATAATACAAGCAAAAGCGAGGGGGATCGCTAACGTTAGAGGCGTCCCACGGACCCAACTTAAAGCCAACAGGGGCTAGGTCACGTGTTCTATGAAGCGCTTCACGTTCAGCCTGCGACGGCAAGCTTCCGTATGCCAAAACCTACCACCTGATTTCTTGAGTACAAGCTGGTGGCATTTCAGCACTTTGTGATTAAGCGGCTGGAGCAGCAGTACAATCTGGGCCAAATCGATAACGCCGATTAAACTCCAGTGTATTTTGACATGCCTGTGGCGTACACAGTCAATGATAAGTGCGCAAGACAGGTGAAAGTAAGAACTGCTGAGTACGAAGCAGCGTCTTGCCGTGATGTTATGTTGCCTGGCCGTTGGGTGAAAACTGCCGCCCTACCTCATTTTTAGGCGGAAAACGCTTCCATCCAGAAAGGTTTTCTCTAAAAACGTCGCTGTGTACACACAAGAGAATTAATGGATGAGTGGTGCACTAGTCAAAGATTGGGCGAAGACCCCTTTGGCAACGTCGTGCCGAGGCCCTGTTGGTGTCAGAGTCACTTATAAGTGAAAGCTCGTTAATTCTAACCTCGATAATTCGAATCTTAGGATAATTCGAACTACTCTACTTGGTCCGGCCAAGCTGCATACAGATCTGTATATAAAAAAACCCGTTAATTCGAAAGCGAGTCGGCCCCGCTACGGATAATTAGAACTACGCGCCGCCCTGTCAGGGCGGCTCGGCACACAGCGACTAGTTGCGACTAGCATTTTTGTGGTAGTTCTTATGGTGACTCAAATATAATCGGCCACACACCTGTGAGGCAATTAAGAGACCCACAATCTTTGCGCAAAGAATTGTCTCACTTGAGTAAGGCAGTAGATAGTTTTTCACAAAAGCTGCAATTTGTGTTCGATGTGTTCGGTGGCACTGTTGCGCCAAACTGCGTCAGACGACGCAGACCGGATAAACTGTGGAATCCTGATAAAAATTGCGAAAATTGTGCGAAACTGCTCCAAAATTGCTTCTTTCCAATTGGATGGCACCTTGCGCTCACTATCCAGCAGACAGAACCTTAGATATTTCCGCTGTTCCAACAGGTTAAGGTCCATTGAAGCCCACGTATAACGAACATGTCACGAGGCATTCTTTCATATGTTGTGAAATTTTGCAGTAAATGGTCAGAAAAGAACGTCGCAAAACGGAATTATCTGGTGATCTATGCCAGATGGATGCGCGAGCTAGCAGTCTTCGGACAGGCGTAGTTTTGGCATGTGTTTTCGAGCCCCTGCGTTTTCTCTCTCTACAGAACACGAGTAGCACACCCATTGAGGAGGAGGCCAATTGGTGTCCACAGGCTTGCACGTTCTTAGAATCGGCCTTTCATCATCATGATTCCCACTGGCCGGCCGATTAGGCCTAGTGTGAGCCAAACGAGGAAGATTGGAGGGATATGGAAAGACATGAAGCGTTGACAGCACAGTAGTGAAAACTCGTCAATTCGTTCTCGTTAATTCGGCATTGGATGTTTGCTCATTCAGACGCTACAGGTGGTATTGCCGCCAATAATTTGAAACGAGGCCCTGTCTAGGTGTCACTGGCATTACAAGCGATAGACAAAATATCCCTACTAAAAGCTAATTGCATACTGCAGTGTTTCACGCTCCTTTGATGTGTGCACAGCGCTAGGCGGGATGTAACACCAACTGCCACATTTCCAAGGATTGTATAACCACTTGATTTCAACACGGCACGGTATTTACTCGATTCTAGGCCGACCCTCGAAATTCATAAAGTC